>NC_081557.1:157405547-157468703 GCF_022355385.1 Mustela nigripes | reverse complement strand
TACCTCCTCTTCCAATTTCCCTCAACTCCCTTCTCCTCTCCATCTCCCTATGTCCTCCATGCTATTTGTTATGCTCCACAAATAAGTGAAACCATATGATAATTGACTCTCTCTGCTTGACTTATTTCACTCAGCATAATCTCTTCCAGTCCTGTCCATGTTGCTACAAAAGTTGGGTATTCATCCTCTCTGATAGAGGCATAACTCTCTTTAGTTAAGCATTTGTGTATACCATTTATTTCCAACAGGATAATAAGTGGTATGGAGATGAATTATTTGGTTTAAAATAAGTATCAGAGTATTTCTTTCAAGTCAATGAAATATCATTAATGGTGATAGGAATGGGGGTTTCAAAACTTGGGTAGAGAAAAGCAATTTTATTAACCTGTGTGTCATTATAGCATAAATGTCCTCAGCACTAAAGGAGGTATGTGTGGAACTGGGACTAGATTGCAGTTAGGATGGAATAAAGATTGAGGGACCTCCCCTCCCACATGAAACCTCCTTTTCCTTCTCCCTTCTTGATAGTGTTGGAGGCAAGTTCATGGAATACAAGAAAGTGGTGTTTACGTGGTCAAATCAAGTTCAGTATAAACCAAATCTAAGTTCTGGGATTTTAGGCATCAAGATTTTGGAGTTGCTGGGTGGATTGAGGGGAGAGTCATTAGCATTCTTAGCAGAAGCCTGCAAAGCCACATAAGTAAGAGCTAGACCTGGAAGAGTGATTGTGGGAAATAAATAAGGTCATGGCTGGTTCCATGCAAACAGAATTACGAGAGGAAACAGTAAGCCTATAAAATAATTGAGTATAATGGCTACATATTGCGGGAGTGTAATAAGTGTAAGGATCTTTTACACACTGATAAATTCACATTGCCTCACAGAAGACCTGGAAAAACATTGTTTGCATGTCTCCACTAACTAACATGTCTGGGATCTGTGCAGGGCTGAGCTTACAGGACATGGAGGCCCTTATGAGTCATGAAGGTGAGACTGAGGCATGAACGCATTACCATTGTATGAAGCAATACATGCATCACAATTTCATGCATGACAATAATTTTGTTCAGTCTGGACATAAACTTACAATAATTTGCCAATGAAGTTTTCCTGATAAAATTCACTGTCATCTTATTCAGAGTTAAGAATTTTTAACCCTCAAGCCAAATAAAGTCCTATAGATACCTGAATTCTCATACTTTTCACAGTAGGAGTAGAAAGAGTATAATATAATGTGAAGAGGGAAGAAATTAAGAGGTCTGGAGTCAGTTTGACTTCCTGGATTTGAATCTTAACTCTCTCTATATACTAACTCAGTATATATGCCACATTTTATTTTTCCAACCAACCTCTGCATGTCCCAGTTTCCTCTTCCTCATCCTTGGACTCAGAGAAGTACTTATTTCTTAGAAATACTGTGAGGACTAAATAAAACAATACAGGCTAATAACTTCCTAAAATACTTGGTATATAGTAAGTACCTAACAGTTCTTGCCTTCTTTTTGTATGTGCATCTCCCAACAAGATTCTTTGTGTACCCTGAGGTATGAATATACATATAAGGTGAATATATATACCTACATAATATATGTAATGTATTAGGTACATGTATTATTCATTTTATATCCATTACTAAGTCTATCAGACAGTAAAGTATTAAATAAATATTTGCTTAGTGACTAAATGAGGTTAGCTAGCCTTAGAAATCTGAATCTCAAAGATAAAAACAATGTAGATATATTGTCTTTCTTGAAGTTTTCTCCTGACATTCTATGTTAATCACTAGAAAAGAGACTATTAATAGTTCACTGCACTTTAAATGTGTCTTTTTTTTTTTTTTTTTTTTAATAATAGCACATCGATGCCATTGCATACCCACAACCTTGGGTGCATTCAGAATCACCATCACATTCAAGTTGTCAAGTATTCATAATATTTGCAAAAAAAGTAAAAATCTTATCAAAATAATAGCTAAGAATAAATTATAGGCACCAAAAAAGGGAGATAGACTACTCATTTGAATATGCTCTTACAGAGAATAATACAGATCTCTCTTTTTTTTTAAGATTTTATTTTTATTTATTTGAGAGAGAGACAGTGAGAGAGAACATGAGCAAGAAGGTCAGAGGGAGAAGCTGGGAGCCCCATGCGGGACTCAATCCCGGGACTCCAGGATCATGACCTGAGCTGAAGGCAGTCATCCAACCAACTGAGCTACCCAGGCATCCCAATACAGATCTCTTTTTAAACAATGAAATTATGTTGAGTCCACTTAATTTGTATTGAACAATGTATAAAGGGGCAGACCTTGCTGTTATAAACTTTGCTATATACTCAATAGGCAGCAATTAAAAAAAAGAGACCATGCTTCTTCCATCTACAAATTCTGCAGTTTATTCAACCCATAGAAAAGACTTTTTCAAATTTAAAAACAAGGAGGCTTTTTTTTTTTAATATAATTTTTTATTTTTTATAAACATGTATTTTTATCCCCAGTGGTACAGGTCTGTGAATCATCAGGTTTACACACTTCACAGCACTCACCAAAGCACATACCCTCCCCAATGTCCATAATACCACCCTCTTCTCCCAAACCCCCTCCCCCCAGCAACCCTCAGTTTGTTTTGTGAGATTAAGAGTCACTTATGGTTTGTCTCCCTCCCAATCCCATCTTGTTTCATTTATTCTTCTCCTACCCAATCTTATCTATGCAGATTTTTAGTGACAAAATGCCTGAGGGAGATCTTTATCTTGTTCAGCAAACTGGGCCTAAAATGTCTCGGAAAGAAAATTACAAAAACACTGATTAAAAGCAAAGCCTACAAAAATCTGATTCTGATCCATATAAATTGAAGGTCAGAAAATATGACCATTAAACATATCTTTGAAAGCACAGTTGGGATGTGTTAAAAGTTCTTTAAAGATAATGGCATCACCCATTTGCGACAACATGGATGGAACTAGAGGGTATCATGCTTAGCGGAAATAAGTCAATTGGAGAAAGACAACTATCATATGATCTCCCTGATATGAGGAAGTGGTGATGCAACATGGGGGCTTAAGTGGGTAGAAGAAGAATCAATGAAACAAGATGGAATTGGGAGGGAGACAAACCATAAGTGACTCTTAATCTCACAAAACAAACTGAGGGTTGCTGGGGGGAGGGGGGTTGGAAGAAGGGGGTGGGATTATGGACATTGGGGAGGGTATGTGCTTTGGTGAGTGCTGTTAAGTGTGTAAACCTGGTGATTCACAGACCTGTACCCCTGGGGATAAAAATATATGTTTATAAAAAATAAAAAATTAAAAAAAAAAAAGATAATGGCATCACCAAAAACATAAAGAAATGAAGGATAAAGTAACTGTTAGAAGCCAGAACCACACGGCTCAGATCAGACTTACCAGAACGGTCACCACACGTAGAACCACTCCACGCATGTTATTCTCTAGTTTCTTGTCAGTCAGTGACCCATTCAGCCCTGTGACAGGATTCCAGCACCCAAGCTGAAAGGTAAAATAGCTTGGTCACTTTCCTGCCTGAAGAACAGTCCAATCACCTGTGCAAAAGTCTTGCAGATAACTGTGTGATATCTCTTGAAATAACTGGTATAGGAAAGGTCCTGCACAGGTTTTCTTTTTTAATAGCAATTGAAGCAATCAGAAATTCCATTTCCCACTCTTAAATATCATTATATGGCACACAACAGTATCCAATATGTTTCAGGAGACTCACTAAGGACATGGACTTAATAAGGAATGATAATACACCAATAACTCAGTCCCAGTAATGCACTAATTGGAAAAATAATAGTGCATATAATTCTAGTATAATATCTGTTCTTAATATATCAATTATTGTACAAGTTAGATTCTTATAGTTTCAATGGTTTTAATTAAGTATTACACTGCTTTTATTGGAAAAAACAAGATTTTTAATACACTTAGAAGGTTTACTGTTTTTATTTGAGGGGCAAAATCATGTGTATGGCTTTGGTATTTTCAAGTATTCACAGTACATTCAACAATATAATTTGCCTTTTTGGTCAGTGCTATCGATTTCCTTGGAATATTTTGGCAGCTGCCTTTTCCTTAAAGTCTTGCAGTGATTCACTGCTCTTTACAATCCAAATACTGGTTTAATTTTACATCCTCATGTAGTTCTCAGCTCTTATAATATCTAAATCTGAGAGCTCACAGTTTTAAAATCACTGCCTATAAGTCACAACACATAAAAACTGGTAACTCTCAATTCAGAAATAAGGAGGGGAAAAAAAAGAGATATTGTGACTTGAATTAGCAGATAACTCAAAAAGCAAAGCTGCAAAGAGAATCCCATAATGCGCATCTTGGGAAGAAATGTCATGCTATTAATTCTGATACTAGATCATGAGCTTTCACTTTGAGGAACCTATTCCATTTGCATGCTTTAAGAATATAACAATCCTTTAGTCATATTTGGAGACTGCTCTGATTGACTGAATGGTTTATAGGGGCACCTGGCTATTTGTGCTGCTTCCTCCTGAAGACTGATTTATTTCCTCGCATTTCATTTTGTTTGTGGCTTCCAAAGTTGGCAACACGATGGCAAGTCTCCTTCGTAAATAAAAGATTTAGGTGCTTCCTATTAAAACTCAGGCTTCTCTCTGAGTCCCCAAGAGGGGTTTAATTAAGAAACCTAAAATGTACACAATATATCTTAAGAGAAGGGATGTCACAATAAAAACAAAAAGCCAGCTTTTTCTGTATTAAAATAATTTGGAAAAGGCTGATAATTGTAGGTTTCAACTACAAAAACACATTAAATTCATGCAATGATATGTCATTCTTAGTTACCTAAAAAGTCTAATTAGAACTTAGATCTAATTAGCAGATCCAAATGTGCTGAAAGTCTAATTATCAGAGATATTGTAGCCCTCTTGCCCAATTTAGAACCTTACGGAATTTCTTTCGATCTTTTGTTCTCTTCTCAGGTCAACCAAAGTCTATGCTCAATTACATTCCTTGATGTGTGCTTTTGCTAGTAACTTTTTCAAGAAGATTTTATTTTCTTAGACTAAATACTGGTGAGAAAAGTGGTTTACAACGTTAAGTGAAGGGCTGTTACACTATCCACCTTTTGCAGTTCTATTCCTTAATTCTAAGCTTACTGAATAGCTTTTAGGACATCATGTTGTTCAAGGTAAATATGGCTAAGTTACTAAAGTAAATACAAGCATTTCTTTCTTTTTTTCTTTCTTTTTTTTTTTTTTTGGTCTTCCTTGGTGAACCTACTGCTAGTTTGTCTAAATAAAAGACATCTTATTTATGCCAACTTGGCCATAGGATTTGGGTGTATTGACCGTCAAATGTATACTAGTGGAATAACAATAAGGCTTGCTGAGCAGTCTGTCTGAACAATGCTCTGGACAAACATTTAAAAATATATAATTTCTGGCTTCTTAATTACATCTTCCTTTAATCATAACTAAATATAGTCAGTGGTTTAAAAATTTTAAGGCACTCAAACATTTGAGATTTTGAAATAACAATAAAAACATTTGTCTTCAGACCTGGGCAATAACTTACACACACATTTGTATACATATATAATGTGTGTGTGTGTGTATATATATATATATATATATATATATATATATATATAATGTCTCTTCTCACTTAAAAAAAATATTCAGCCAAGTTCTTTCTCATATATATTACAAGACATCGTTTTCTCCTCTGCCTGATGATTTTTTTCGATTTCTATTTTCTCTCTCTCTTCTCTCCTTTTGCTTGCGATTTGACTCACGTGTCTTTCGATCATAGCACTTGTAAAGTTGTTTCTCTTCATTATAACAGCAGTTGGGATTTTAGGTTTGGTAACACCTTTTACTTAATTCAGTTCTTCATATGTACAAACTCTAACACTTAAAGGTAGTTGAATATTAGCTACAGACACCAAAAGCTAGGAATTTCAGAAACTGAATTTGAGTTAGAATAAAGTTTAGGAAACAGTTTATCTGGAAAACTAGAAATAAAATATATCCACTTGTCACATGTCAAAATGGGACAAAACAAAGAAATCATTCAGAAGTTAAAATAATGCTTATTTCCTATATTGAATAGAACTAATTTTTTTTTTTTTGCAATTTTTGGAATAATTTCTAAGTGTTAGCCATGACACTGAGCTCTTTATACCTGATCTCATTTAGACCTCAAAATAACTTTATGAGAAGGTGTTATTATTATTTTTATATTATAAACATAGAAACTAAGGGCTTATCTAAAGTCACATAACTACTAAGAGATGAAACTAGGATTTAAACTAGTGCTTTTAAAAAGTCCAGATTTAGGATGCCTGGATGGTTCAGCCTTCAGCTCAGGCCCAGGTCATGACCTCCAGGTCCTGGGATTTAGCCCCTTACTGGGTTCCTTGCTTAGCAGGGAGTCTCCTTCTCCCTCTCCTTCTGCCCCTCCCCTGCTTGAGCACTCTCTCTCTCTCAGGTAAATAAATACAATCTTTAAAAAAATAAAAGTTTAGATTTAGTGGTTTCAATGCAGTGCAGTTTTATAGCTTATGAATTGTTTTTATAAATATAATCTATTTAAGGTAGGTAGAGAAAATACTATTCTTATATTTTAGTCAAAAAATTAAGGCTTAGAATTGTTAACTGGCTTCCTCAATATAACAGCTGGTGAATTCACATTCTGGCAATATAACTGAAAAGGCATATCATCATCATCATCATCATCATTTTTATCAAAGAAATTATAACATGTACATAATGCATAGTATACGTTAATCTTCTGGGGTCTTTACTTATATTAATTAATTTACTTCTCAAAACAATGCAATGAGAAAGGCAACATTATTATCTCCATTCAGCAGAAGGGAAAACTGAAGATTGAGAGGTTGTGCTCCTTCCACTGTGTTATCTTTTATCCACTTATCAGTCATGAGGTATTGAGTAGAATAAGGTAAGCAGCAGAAAAATGAAATGGACAAGAGATTCTCAAAAACATTTCTGGAAATCTCTATGTTGCATCACCAAATTACTAAAGATAAGTGTGGAATACATTTCATTTACTGAAAGGTCTGTTGATATTTCTCAAAATGTACACCAGAGATAAATGAGGAAATAAACAATAGCATTACATAGAGAAAATGCTGATTATTTTTCAAGTTTTAAGATTCCTTAATTTCTCTTCATAGCCACTCATCTCCCTGAGGTTCCTTTCAAGTTTTTTTGTTTGATTGTAATAGCTCCTTCCAATAATAAGCAATACAAATGAATTAGGTTGACACAAATTCAAAGTGAATTTGTATCTTCAGTGAGTCATATTCCTTGCAGCGTAGAAAGATTGACACAGTGATTAAAAAAAAAACAAAAACAAAGACAAAAAACAAAAAAACAAAATCCTGGAAGAGCTTAAATAAGTTCCAGTGTGAAGCTTATCTAACAACTTCCTTGGTTTCATTGTTAGAAATTCTATTAACTTGATTTCTCTGGGTATGTGGAGAAGGTTGTTCTTGTCCGACTGTGTTTTTATTTTTGTTCCCCCCTCCCCTGCTTTTTTTATACAATGAGGCCAGAGACTAATAAAGATAATGCACACAGACTCTTACTTATAACACTATGTAGTCAGCTGAGCACTTTCTAAGTTAAAAATAATAAAAGTAGCCCCTGCAGCACATGAGATTTACAGAAAGTCATACTGCGAATGGCAAAACAGGATTCAGTGTCTCCCATGGTCTGACAGTCTAGAGAAAATTTAGAAGGGATTAAAAAAATAAAGACCAATTCAATTTCCTTTCAATTACAGTATATCGATTTCCTGTAGCATTATCTGGTTATTGCTGAAAGTCGCTTTAAAATCTTAAAAATGCTTAATGCTTTAATTATCCCCTTCATTGGAGCTTTAGCGACTATAATCTTGTTGCTCTCTGTTAAAATCAATGTAGCATCTTGTGTTCAACAAAACGGTTGATGTATTTGCAAGAGGACAGTAATAGGTTCCTGACACGATGCATCATGCTGTGAGCAAAGGACCAAGTTTTAGATATTTACTCTTTTCTTCTCAATATTTCCTCTTTTCATTTGTTCATGGGCTTTAAAGGATGACATTTGACTAGGTTTTGCATCCTTATTTTTCCGGCAGTGTTACAATGTCAAAAAAGAGCTGGACTGTTCGACTTTAATTTTACGCTTAATAGTTACAGGCCTTAATCACAGGAGTCAAGAGAGCTCTTAATTGAATACCAAATGGAATTCCCTACATTTATTAGCTTGTATTCATATGGAACAAACGAAGCCTGGCTCCAGTACGGAAGCTCCAGCTGCAGGACCCAACGTATCAAGGCTGTGTGCTGCCTGCCCTTGCATTGCCTTTACTTGCTTTCCCAGCCTTTAAAGGAAAAAAGGGAACAATAAGCACAGGCAAAGTAGCTGGAAGCTACCCATTTAGAAATGCACAGCATTTATTTGGTAGGTATTACATCTATAATGGGATAGAAAGTGTAAAAAGAAATACATATGGCAGGTTGGCTCAGATACATGTTTTATAGAGTTAAACTGGGATGTTTCTTTTCTTTGATATGTACAGGAATGTAGTGTGTCATTAATCTCTCCAATAATAATTTTGTTGGTGATATTTCCACCTGTAAAACAGGTTCAATTTGTAAGATTTTCTCTCTAGGGGATGATTATTGCCTCCTCAGATTCTATTCCTACAGCTTGGTCATTACCGTGAAGTAGTAGATGTTCTTCAGATTATGTAAAATAGACTTAGCACTTGAGTTTCCTTTAGGAGAATAAATCTTTGGGGAAAAAAAAAATCAGAAAGAAATATCCCCTGATTCCACTGCTTACATTTCCCTGTATTGCTGCTGAAAACAAAATTTCTGCACCATGTAATGATGTACATATAAAATAAGAACTTAGCTGATTTCTGCAAATGAAGAATATAAACATGAGAAGCTATAGACATGAAAAAATAGCTTAAAGATATTTTATGCAGCTATAATAACTACTCACAGAATCACCTGGCATTTAATTGATTAATATTTTACCACTGTTATAAGTTTTCCCTTCTTTTATAATTCTTTTTGGTGTAAAATTACTGTTACACTATATTTAGAGGCAGTATATCATAGCGGCTAAAACCAGAAACTCTACAAACAGACTGCTTAGGTTCAAGCACCTACCCTACTCTGACACTTGCTGGGCATCTGTCATTGGGCCTCAGTTTTCTCACCTCTCAAATGGTCATAATTAAAGTGACTTCCTCACAGGGTTGGTGGGATTATTAACTGACTTCATATATGTCAAGTATTTAGAAGTGTTCCCGGAACATAAAGAGTAAAGAAGTGTTAATTATCATTCCTGTAAAATCAGCCCTCATTTTTCTAGCTCAGCCTCATTGTTTGGAGTTCCTTTCTAGTTTCAGTGAGGAAGCATACCTCTAAAGCTGTGGTTCTCAACTTCGGCTGCATATTAGAATCACCTGAAGATTTTAAAAACTTCTGATATATCAGCACAAACCCAGAACAATTAAAGTCCAAATCTCCAGAGATGGGATCCAGGCATCGGTATGATTTATGGCTCTCCAGGTGATTTCAACCTCTAGCTAAGATTGAGAAATCCTGCACTAAAACTTGCTTTAACACCCAGGGAATGCAGTCTCATAGAAGGCCTACTTATCTCATTGACTGAAGGCATCGTTTTTACTGGCTTCCTTTACACAAGCTAACTAGGGACACTTTCTCAAAAAACAAGCAATTTTATTTTTCTTGTTCTAGATAAAAGGAGGTTATAAACTCTGTGAAGTCAGAATGATGTCTACCTTGTCTACTGTTGTACTCCTAGTCCTTATCACAGTATTGATATATTAGAACATGGTAGGTCCCAATAAACATCTGATAAATTAATGCATTCATTAAAACTCCTATTATCCTCTTTCTTCTCCTTCTTTTTCTCTTACTTCTTTTTTTTCATCTTTCTGTTTCTCTAGTTCAAACTGAATGAAAAAGCAAAACATCCCCTGAGATCGTATCCTGGTATCATACCGTGCTGTTGCCAATTTTATAAATTCTTCTGGGTGATTCCCTTCACTCAAATTCTACTAGCTTTCCTTTTTTTTTTTTTTTTTTTTGATCAGATTTTTTTTCTAATAATATTTTAGCATTAAAACCTGATAAAACTTGCTGGATTTTCTTCTCTTTCATTCTTTGCTATCTCTCGATGTTTTAAAACCACATTAGAATTCTTTCTTTTCTTGTCCATTACATAATTAACCACTTAAAGTCAGGGGTACCATCTTTATCATCTTTTTTTTTTTAAATTTTATTTATTTATTTGACAGAGAGTGAGAGAGAACACAAGCAGGCAGAGCAGCAGGCAGAGGGAGAGGGAGAAGCAGGCACCTTGCCAAGAAGGAGCCCGACATGGGGTTTGATTCCAGGACCCCGGGATCATGACCTGAGCCGAAGGCAGTTGCCTAACCAACTGAGCCACCCAGGCACCCCTCTTTATCACCTTTTTGTGCCCAGTGCCTAGTACAGTGTTTTACATAAGTAAAACATTTATTTTTTTTGAATTTACAAAGTTAAGGTACACTTAAGTTTAATGTAAAGCATTTCTATTGTATTGTAGATCTTTGTTGCCAAACAATCTAAAATCTGAAGTCTGGACATCTTTATATATTTTACTATCTCTCCAATATTTATGCTTAGATAGCTCAAAGTCACCTCAAATATCTAGAAATCAAACTCCGGGCACCTCGGTGTTTCGGTCCATTAAATGTCTGCCTTCATCTCAGGTCATGATCCCAGTGTCCTGGGTTAGAGCCCCGCCTTGAGCTCCCTGCTCATTGGAAAGCCTGTTTCTCCCTCTCTTGCTGCTACCCTGCTTGTGCTTTCTCTCTCTCTGTCAAATGAATAAATACAATCTTAATAATATTAATAAAAGATTAAACTCATAATCTACCCCCACCATCCATCCTTCCACTAGCTAAAAACTAACAAATCTGTTTTACAACCACACATATCTCATCCATTGCCAGTCTGCCAATTTCCATTCCAAAAACACACTCCTGAATCCATTTAGCTCCATCTTCTTGCCACCACCCTCGTCCAAGTTAACTCCATTGCTTCTCTTTTACAATCCTCCCTCTGTGTTGTAACATAAATATAAATTTAGATATGACGCCCTCTGTCTAAAATCTTTACATAGTCTTCCATCATTATCAAGAGAAAAACCAAACTTCTAATGTGGCCAACCAAGGTCTGTGTGACTTGTCACATTTTACATTCACAATCTCAGGTCATACCACATTCTCTCTCAGTGTTTGAAAGCCAGCCGTATTCATTTTTTTTAATAAAGATTTTATTTATTTATTTGACAGACAGAGATCACAAGTAGGCAGAGAGGCAAGCAGAGAGAGAGGGGGAGGCAGGCTCCCTGCTGAGCAGAGAGCCTGATGTGGGGCTCGATCCCAGTATCCTTGTATCATGACCTGAGCCAAAGGCAGAGGTGTTAACCCACTGAGCCACCCAGGCAGCCCCGCTGTATTTGTTTTCTTTCAGTTTCTTGAGTTAGACATAATCCTCCTGCCTTAAGGATTTAAACATTATTTCTCAAATATTAAAGTATATCAGAACTACTTGGGAGTAAAAACCAAAACAAACAAAAACAATGCCACAGCTATATGCCATGAAA
Source organism: Mustela nigripes (assembly GCF_022355385.1). Lineage (NCBI taxonomy): Eukaryota > Metazoa > Chordata > Mammalia > Carnivora > Mustelidae > Mustela > Mustela nigripes. Next base: position 157,457,010 of record NC_081557.1, on the reverse strand, counting down.
ATTAAATCAGAATTTCTGGGCATGAAATCCAGACACTTGTATTTTTTAAAGTTTCCAAGATGGGGCACCTGGGTGTCTCAGTTGGTTAGGTGGGTGACTGACTTTTGGTTTCAGCTCAAGTCTTAATCTCAGGGTTGGGATATTGAGGCCCATGGCATTGGACTCTGCACTTACTGGAGAGTCTGCTTGGGGATGCCTCTCTTTCCCTCTCCCTCTGCGTCCCCCACTTCCACATGGGTGCATGTGCTCTCTCTCTCTCAAATAAGTAAATAAATCTTAAAAAAAAGTTTCCAAGGTGATTGTGAAGTGTAGCCAAATTTGAGAAACAAAGGTTTTGATAATATAGCTTTCTTTGATTGGAAAAATCTAGACACCTGACATTCTTCAATGACTTACTGAATTCACTCTTACTCATCTTTTAGATCTCAATGTAAACCTCTATAGGTTAGTATAAATCTTCCCTGACTACCTGTCTCCATCTCCCAGGTTAGCTCTGGTCGCTCCAATGTAGTATCATGTTCCTCTCCTTCAAAGATTAACATTTATTGTACTAATTATCTGTAAGTTTCCATTAAGTCAGGAAAAATTACTATTTTTGTCTCCCCACTACCTTCTTAAATACATAATTCCTGGCACGAAGTGGGACTTCCATTCTTATTGACTACTAAAACAAATTTAGATGATTTTTAAACAGGAAGCTTCATACATCTTGCAGTGATTGTTGATTATTTTTAAAACAATGCCTTAAATGAGGATCTCAGTAGATAGCCAAGATGTTATGCTGGCAGCTACTGAATTTTTGTTTGTTTTTTTTGAAATGTAGATTTGCAACTTTCATTCTTCCTGAGTACAGAAAAGATAAACTTTATATAATAAGATCAAGGAATGTTTTTCAGAAGCCTTCCATATGAGGAATGATATTTTTTTCCCTAACCATGTAGGGAAAAAAATATGTTGTTACATTAGTCCTATCATTTGAAAAATATATAACAACAACAACAATAAGAGTAAATCATAACCTATGATGGGTATTTCTTATATTTGAAGACTCATTTTAGGACATGTACCTATACTATCTCACTAAAAGGAGAACCAAAAATTATCCATGAAATATGAAGTGTTGAAACTTCAGAGGAAAAAAATATGCAAAACAATGCAAAATCCTCTTGAAGAGTACAGCCCCTGGCCAAATATCTATGAATGATGTTTTAGGCCTGAATATAGCCAATTAGGATGGCTTCACCTAGCAGGCCTCTTGAAGGGAGTTGTAGTCAAGAACTCAGGTAACCTCTGGCTGGCCACATTTTTAGGCAGTATTTGCCTGCTTAGCCCAGGAGCCTCCCTTCAGAGGCCTCTCTATCTGCACCTTGGCCTGAAACCTTTCCCCAGAAGTCTCTGCTGAGAACATCCTGGTTGAAGGAAGGGAGAGCCTTGAAGACACTTTCTTGTGTTCTGACTTAATACTTTTCCTTTCCTAGCCCTCCCCTTCTTCTGTTCCTCCTCCTCACCCCTACACTGGTCCAAAAACTGGAGGAGCCTCAGGGTCTGCTCCAACAGTGAGACAATTCCCCCATGTATGCTGATACACCTGACTCTCACCTCGTCATTCTGTATGAAAAGAAGGGACACTGAGGGAGCCAGCAACGTCTTTCCAACTTGTTTCTCCTAAGTGATTAAAGGCTTAACTGACGTTCATTTTGGCTTGTTTTAATTGACTGCTCCCATACACAGCAGCTCAGCTCTCTCCTGTTTAGCCCTAATGGTTCTTACTCTGTAATGACAGTTCACATATACTGAAGACTTCCTATGAGGCAGGTATTATACCAAAGCCCTGGATATTATGTAATTTACTGGTTTTTTTTTTTTTTGCTATAATCCTATTAGGTGGATACTATTAATTACCCTAATTTTAACATATGAGGAAATTGAGGATTAGAAAACTTATTGACCTGTTCCAGATTACTAAGCACAGAAGTGAAATAATTAGGATTTGAACCCAGGCAGTTTAACACCAGAAACCATTAGGTGATTCTGACCTCAATCAATAGGATAATTTTCCAGAGGAGAATGGAACAAAGGGCACATGGACGTTCTAATAGTGTTTGAGTGCTCATTTCCTAGGAGTAGTTCTATTTGTGTTTTGGGGTCCTTGAAAAACTAAAATTTATTTGCATAACCCCCTTCTTCTTTTTTTTTTTTTTTTTTTTTTTTTGCCTCAACTATTCAGGTTGGGTTTCTGTCACATGGAACCAAAAGATTTATAGATAATTACATGGAAGTTGTGCTAGGTTTTGTGAATGCATTCTATAACTACATCAAAGTTAGAAAAGGAAGACATTTTTTAAGAAGTGGGCAAAAAGTAAAGAATGTTGGACTGGGCATTTGACTAGTTTTTATTTCAACTAAGGGATTGATGCAAATAAATTCTAAATTCTTTTCTTACCACTATTAGTGATTAGGTCTATTTTATGTATGGCTTCTTATAATATGAGCAAATCGACCTCCAATGCATACAAAGCCAACAAGGATTACTAATATTGATAAAGGGAAATTCATGGAATCCTTTTTATTGCCCTATTCAACTACAAGTTCCACAGAGGTGGGGGTTATTGCTTGTTTTGTTTACTAATGGATGCCAAGCACCTATACAGTTCACAAATAATAAATATTTGTTGAATGAATGAATGGGTATTATTTTTCTCAAAAAGTAAATCAAATTTCAGTTGCCTAGAGTACTTTGTGGCATGTGGGTTTCAACTCAAGGTAAGAAATAAATCAGCTAATTCTCATCAAATCCTGTCTAGCTTTGTGATTTTATGATTATTTAATATGACTGGATTCATACCAAGAGTCATTCCTGTGATGATCCAGAGAGGATTACTCATTCAAATTTTCCAAATAACTCTTGCCATAAACAGTACAATCAGCCATTGCAATCAGTTGATCCGATGCTAAGGCTGACATGATACTATTGTCTAGGTCACTGTGTAATTCTTCCTTTCTGTCTCCTTCTTTATCAGATGCCTGTGCTTAGGCTCAAAAATGAGGATGGAGTGCTGGGGTTTCATGGATAACTGTGAATCATTAAATGATTGACTATGCCTCTGAGCATTCTTGCCAGCTTTGAAAATAAGTTTTATTTCATTGCAAAATATTGCAAACATTTATGCAATTGAGGCTCCCATAAATCAGGCATGTTTAGAAATGCTAGCAGACTTCAAAAAATGAGTTATTTATGGCTTTACATGTTTTTCTAATTACCCTTTTAAAATTAATGATCCTAAATACTTTCCCCATATATGCTTTCACTAGCAAATATTCGTTATAATCACACACACATGATAAGCATGAAGAATAGCAGGGGATTTGGAAAAGGTTAGGACTAACTGATCACAATAACCTGCAAGAGATTTAGCAATAAATAATCTAGTGGACATTGATGCAATAGTGTGCATAGTTTAAATTCATTATTTTTCCATCACTCAGCATTTATAATCAAGAAGAAATTTATTAAATACCTGCTGTCCTAGTGTTATGGGATACAAGGATGCATAGAACATCGTCTTTTACCTCCAAGAATTTATCTTTTTGAAGTGACAAAGCAGAAAAATTTTATAAAGAAAAAAACACAACACATTCCCCTAGGCAGTATGTTACTAATTCCTAAAAGACTGGCATAAATAAATAGTAAGTACTCAATATTTAAAGAATGGAGATATCCGTGAGAAAGGATCAAATCTCATCAAAGAAAATGATAGAAAAAGTGGACGATTGTGTAGTAGTCGGTCTTCAAAATGGCCACAGATATTTCCTCCTCTCCTGTGAATGCGTACCAATCTTTCATCAAGAGGGAGAGTCTTTTCCCCCTCTCCTTGAATCTGGGTTAGCTCTGTGACTTACTTTTATCAATAGAATTAGGCAGAGGAAATGATATATGATTTCTGGGCTTGGGACTTAAAAGATCTTGTAGCTTTCATTTGCTCATTTTTGGAAGCCAACAATCAAGTTAAAAAAAAATAGTAGGCTAAAAAAAAAAAAAACCAAGGAGGCTAGAAGACTGAATAATGAGAGACTATGTGGAAAGAAAAAGGAGTCATATGAAAGAAAACTATGGGATCTTAACCAAGAGCCAGCACCAATTCCCAAGACATGTGAGTGATACCATCTTGAATCCTTTTGATCCCAAATGAGCTATCCCAGTTAACACCAAGTGGAGCAGGGGTGATCCATCTCTATTGAGTCTTGCCAGAATACCAGACCTACTGAATCTCTAAAAATAAAAGTTTTTGTTTTAAGCCAGTAAATTTCAGGGTTTTTTGTTATGCAGTAATAAATAATTGAAACACATGGCTTAGGGATAGTTAATGGTCATCTTTCCTTCTGAAATTAACTAGAAACCTAAGGCTCCTAGAATTCATTAGGAAGTTGTACATATATGAGAGATATGCTTTCCTTTTTCCAATACTTTCCTTTTTATCTTAAAGCTTTAAAAAAAAAAAAAAGCTTTTCTATTGTAATTCAGATAGGCATTTCTGTATGCACTTTCATCTTTTGGGACCTGACTGAAATACTTTCAAAATTATCTCTACTTTGGAAAATAAGGCATATTAGATCATGATTTGTTTTCTATGGCTGCTGTAACAACCAAAAACTCAATAGATTAAAAGAACAGAAATTTGTTTTCTCACAGTTTCAGAGGACAGATCTGAAATCAAAGTGTTGGCAGGGTCATGCTCTCTTGAAAGACTCAAGGGAGAAAATTTCCTTGCTTCTTCCAGCTTCTTGTGGCTCCATGCATTCCTTGGCTCTTGGTTAACTGTGAACTCTGCCTCTGTCCTCACATGGCCATCTCCTCTTTTCCATTCTATCAAATCTTTACCTTCCTCCATAAGAATATTTATCATTGGACTTATGGCTCACCTGGGTAATCCATGAGAATATCATCTCAAAATCCTTATTTTAATTATATTTGCAAGGACCTTTTTCCCAAATAAGACACATTGACAGGTCCCAGGGATTAATCTGTGAATAAATTTGTTCTTTGTTTTGTTTCATTTGGGTGGGGTGGGGAGGGGGGTTGAATTCAAATCATTACAGATCACAATGCATAAATTATCATTTTAGGATAAAACATTTTATCAAGCCATTTTAGTTAAAACACAATCTCTTTGAGGAAAAGAAGTAGTTTTATGAGATCCATATCCACTGGGGACAATTGATTTTTCTGTATATATTGATTAATTTAAATTTCCTCAAATTAGAACTGAAAAAGCACTTGCCACACAGTAATGAGCTTGCTCTTGCTGCATCTCTCAGTTTAATCTTCTGTGGTACTTATTATCTGGGGCATTTATTCTAGGTTTTAGTCACTCACTTGCCTAATCCCCCCAGTAGAATTTTGAGCTCCCTGATGGCTAGAATCATCTTTTTATTCATTATAATATCTCCATCACATTTTTATCACTAACATATAATAGATAAGCAATAAATGGTTGTGATCTAAAATATCTGTCTTTTTTTATTCTCAATACATCGTCCTTGGTTTAATGGACGTATGAGTGCACTTACATTATCCCTCAGATATATCTGGATGCATTTCAAGTATACCTTTTTATTTGCTATGAAGAAAAGTAGTAGGAAGAGAACTCTCACTTCTTTAATCCAATCTATGTTTGGCTTTCTAAGGCCAACTGTAGAAATTAGAGACTGTGTGTGATTACCAATCAGACAAAGATCCTAAAATCAGAATGAGTAAAATCAGAATGGGTGAAAGTGTGCCCACTTCAAATATTTTCAAATAACTTCTACAATCTGTATTGTTTTGTTTGTTTTAAGGATTTTATTTATTTATCTGATAGAGGGAGAGAAAACATGCGCGAGAGAGATAGTGAGAGAGGGAACACAAGCAGGGCAAGTGGGAGAGGGAGAAGAAGGCTTCCTGCTGTGCATGGAGCCCAAAGCCCATTTTGGGGCTCAATCGCAGGATCCTGGGATCATGACCTGAGCTGAAGGCAGATGCTTAACAACAGAGCCACTCAGGCACTACTACAATCTGCATTTTCATCAGTATTTTAATTTAGTCAACATTTTGGTTGATCCTTAATTCTTTTATATTTAAATATATAATTTGCCTTATTTATAAATGCTAGTAAAAAAAATAAACTTTTAATGAAAGATGGTCATCTGTTGTATACAATAAAATCTTACTACAAAAACATACTTTCCATTGTTTTGCCTACTATATCCACTGTGTGAAGCATATGCATTTCTTAAGATATCTTTCCTTAATATAAAGTATCAATAACCAGGCATCATTCTTATCTTACCAATAATAATTCAGATCATTGGCTACTGAAAATGAAATCATTAATCAGTCTTGACTTTCCATATATAGTAGGAATTATTCAGTGGGTAATAGAGGAAGTCTTGTAAAGGGATGTTCTGTCCAACTGAGATATAATTTTCAGCTGGGAATTTTCTCAAGAAGTTATCTTAATGAATGGTAACCTTTCTCCAAAGTCACAGCAGAATAGAGCACCAGATGCACAAAGGCTACAAGCCAAAGAATAAAGAAACAAATTCAAAATAGACACTTGGGTTGTATCAGAAAATTTTAAATAAAAATTCAGAATATAGACAAAACCTTAAACCACTCTCTTAGCCATATATTTCTGAGAAGTATTTCTAGGTCCTTAATAAAAATCTGTTAAAAATCAATACCAAGAGGAAGGAGTAAGATGGCAGAAGAGTAGGAGACTGAGATATCATCAGGTCCCAGGAGTTCAGCTAGATAGTTATCAAACCATTCTGAACACCTACAAACTCAACAGGAGATAGAAGAGAAGAAGAGCAGCAATTTTAGTGACAGAAAATCCACCACCTTCCAGAAGGTAGGATGCATGGAGAAGCGAATCCAAAGCAATGGGAAGATAGACCACAGGGCCAGCTCCCAACAAGTGAGAGAGCACCAGAGCACAAAACTGGAACTTTTAGAAGTCTGCTCCGCTGAGGGACATCACACCAGAGGCTAAGTGGGGGATAGAGCCCTTGAGGGGACAGTGTGGTCTTAGGACCCATGGGGACACAAAAAGACCAGGGGTATCTGAGTGTGACAGACCTCCCAGGAATTGGAGCAGGGAAGCTGGCTACAGAGATAGAGTCGAGGAGGGGGATCTATCTCAGAATAACCTTAAACCATGCTCCAAGGCACAGTTGGGCCACTGCTTTTCAAGCAGGTACCCAATAAGCAGCAGATCTGGGGAGACCCCCCTCCTTCCTCTTCTGGGAAAAGCAGCAGGGAAGCATATTGCAGGAATCTGCTGGGTTTGGAGACTCCAAACAGGGCCATGTACGAGAGATAGAACCAAATGCTGGGTCACAGGCTGGGTGAACTCAGAGTGCAGCCAGAGATCAGAGAGACAGAAGGGATTGACTGCTTTTCTCTGATAGCACATTGAGGAGTGGGGCCCCATGCTCTCAGCTTCTCTGGGCCAGAGATTGGGAGGCCGCCATCTTCATTCTCCTCCTCCAAAGCTGAACAGAAAGCATTCAGGGAACAAAAGCTACCTAGAGTAAACCTGAGCAGATTACTTAGCCTGGCCTCTGGCAAGGGTTGTGCAGTTCTACCTCAGGCAAAGACATTTGAGAATCACTATATCATGCCCCTCTCCCAGAAGATCAGCAAGAACATCCAGCAAAGACCAAGTTCACCCATCAATGAGAACTACGGAACTCCAGAGCTAGGGGAAAGCAACACATAGAATTCATGGTTTCTTCCCCATGATCCTTTAGTCTTCCAAAGTTAAATTTTTTTAATTGTATTTTTTCTTATTCTACTTGAAAAAAATTTTCCTCTTTCCTATTTTAATATTCTTAACGATTTTATCTTATCAATACCTTTTTAAATTTTTTTAAAATTTTCATTGTTATAGTCATATTTCATCCTTTCATTGTATTTAACCTTATTTCTTATATACATATAGGTTTTCTTTTTTCTTTAAAATTTTGGGATACAATTTCTTCTAATAGATCAAATTTACCCTAAATCTAGTGCATAGCATTGTTCTAGTCTCCTACCTGATCACATTCTTTCCTCTTTTGCTTTTTTTCATCCAACCTCCTACTGTATCAATTCCTTTTTTAGAATCTTTTAAAATTTTCATCTTTACAGTCCCTTCATCATGTTTACCCTTATTTTTGTATATTTATAAGTTTTTCTTTCTTTAAAATTTTCAAGGTAGTTTCTTCTAATAGACGAAAATACACCCAAAATCAAGCTCTCCTCTATTCACCAATCTAATATATATATATATATATATATATATATATATATATATATATATCTTTTTTTTTTCTTTTTTCCCCCAGTTTTGGGTCTCTTCTGATTTGGTTAGTGTATATTTTTCTGGGGTTGTTGCTACCATTTTAGTATTTTGTTCTCTCATTCATCTATTCTTATTTGGATGAAATGACAAGGCAGAAAAACTCACCACAGAAAAAAAGAACAAGAGGCAGTACTGATGGCTAGGGACCTAATGAATCTGGACATTAGTAATATGTCAGAACTAGAGTTCAGAATGATGATTATCAAGTAGCTAGCTGGGCTCAAAGAAAGCATGGAAGATATTAGAGAATCCCCTTCTGGATAAATAAAATCCTTTTCTGGAGAAATAAAAGAACTGAAATCTATACAAGATGAAATTAAAAAAGCTATTAATGAGGAGCAATAAAAAATGGAGTTTCTTATTGCTAGGATAAGTGATACAGAAGAGAGAATTAGTTATATAGAAAACCAAATGATAAAGAATAAAGAAGCTGAGCAAAAGAGAGACAAACAACTGCTGGACTAAGAGGGGAGAATTCAAGAGATAAGTGATACCATAATATGAAACAATATTGGAATAATTGGGGTCCCAGGAGAAGAAGAAAGAGAGAGAGGGACAGAAAGTATATTGGAGCAAATGATAACAGAGATTTCCCTAATTTGGCAAAGGGAACAAGCATCAAAATCCAGGAGGCACTGAGAACCCATCTCAGATCAATAAAAATTAGTCCACCCTCTGTCATCTAATAGTAAAACTTACAAGTATCAGTGACAAAGAGAAAATCCTGAAAGGAGCTCGGGACAAGAAGTCTGTAACATACAACAGTAGAAATATTAGATTGGCAGCAGACCTATCCACAGAGATCTGGCAGGCCAGAAAGGACTGACATGATATATTCAGAGCACTAAATGAGAAATATGCAGCCAAAAATACTATATCCAGCTAGGCTGTCACTGAAAATAGAAGGAGAAATAAAAAGTTTCCAGGACAACAAAAACTAGAAGAATATGCCAACACCAAACCAGCCCTACAGGAAATATTGAAATGGGTCCTCTAAGCAAAGAGAGAGCCTATAAGTAATATACCAGAAAGGAACAGAGACAATATACAGTAACAGTCACCTTATAGGCAGTCCAAGGGCACTATATTCATATCTTCCAATAGTTACCCTCAATGTAAATGGGCTAAATGCCCCAATCAAAAGACACAGGGTATCAGAATGGATCAAAAAACAAGACCCATCAATATGCTGTCTGCAAGAAACTCATTTTAGACCCAAAGACACCTCCAGATTTAAAGTGAGGGGTTGGAAAACAATTTGCCATGCTAATGGACCTCAAAAGAAAGCTGGGGTGGCAATCCTATATCAGATAAATTAGATTTTAAGCCAAAGATTATAATAAGAGATGATGAAGGACATTATATCATACTTAAAGGGTTTGTCCAACAAGAAGATCTAACAATTTTAAATATCTATGGCTCTCACATGGGAGCAGTCAATTATATAAAACAATTAATAGCAAAAATCAAAGAAACACATCAACAATAATACAATAATAGTAAGGGACTTACACACCCTACTCTTACTGAAATGGACAGATCATCCAAGCAAAAGATCAACAAGGAAATAAAGGCTTTAATTTAATTGCCCCTAAAACCATAAGATATCTAGGAATAAACGTAACCAAAAAGACAATGAATCTGTACTCAGACAACTATAAAGTACTCATGAAAGAAATTGAGGAAGATACAAAGAAATGAAAAAACAATCCATGCTCTTGGATTAGAAGAACAAATATTTAGAAAATATCTATGCTACCTAAAGCAATCTACACATTTAATGCAATTCCTACCAAAATATCATCAATTTTTTTTCAAAGAAATGAAACAAATAATCCTAAATTTTTTTTTAAATATTTATTTATTTATTTATTTGACAGACAGATTACAAATAGGCAGAGAGGCAGGAAGAGAGAGAGAGGAGGAAGCTGGCTCCCCGCTAAGCAGAGAGCCCGACACGGGGCTCGATCCCAGAACCCCGGGACCATGACCTGACCCGAAGGCAGAGGCTTTAACCCACTGAGCCACCCAGGTGCCCCAATAATCCTAAAATTTATATAGAACCAGAAAAGACCCCGAATATTCAAAGGAATGTTGAAAAAGGAAGTCAACGGTGGTGGCATCACATTTCCTGACTTCAAGCTCTATTACAAAGCTCTCATCATCAAGACAGTATGGTACTGGCACAAAAACAGACACATAGATCAGTGGAACAGAACAGAGAGCCCAGAAATGGACCCTGAACTCTATGGTCAACTAATCTTTGACATAGCAGGAAAGAATGTCCAGTGGAAAACAGACAATAAATTGTTCTAGGAAATTTGGACAGCCACATGCAGAAGGATGAAACTGTAACATTTTCTTATGCCACACACAAAAATAGACTCAAAATGGATGAAAGGCCTCAATGTCAGACAAGAATCCATAAAAATCCTTGAGGAAAACACAGACAGCAACCTCTTAAACCTCAGCACAGTAGCTTCTCCCTAGAAACATCTCCAAAGGCAAGGGAAGGATGGGCAAAACAAACTATTGGGACTTTATCAAGATCAAACCTTTTCATAGCAAAGGACACAGTCAACAAAACCAAAAGACAACTGACAGAATGGGAGAAGATATTTGCAAATGATATATTAGATAAAGGGCTAGTATCCAAAATCTATAAAGAATTTATCAAACTCAACACCCAAAGAACAAACAATCCAATCAAGAAATGGGCAGAAGACATGAACAGACATTTTGGCAAAGGAGACATCCAGATGGCCAACAGACACATGAAAAAGTGCACCACATCACTTGGCATCAGGGAAATACAAATCAAAACCACAATGAGATACCACCTCAAACCAGTCATAAAGGCTAAAATTAACAAGTCAGGAAAAGACAGATGCTGGTGAGAATTTGGAGAAAGGAGAACCCTCTGCACTGTTGGTGGAAATGGAAGCTGGTGCAGTCACTCTGGAATATAGTATGGAGGTTCCTCAGAAAGTTGAAAATAGAGCTACCATACGACCCAGCAATTGCACTACAAGGTATTTACCCTAAAGTTACAAATATAGTGATCCGAAGGGGCATGTGCACCTGAATGTTTATAGCAGTAATATCCGCAATAGCTAACCTACAGAAAGAACCAAGATGTCCAATAATAGAAGAATGGATAAAGAAGAAGTGGTACACACACACACACACACACACACACACAATGGAATACTTTGCAGCTATCAAAAGAAATGAAATCTTGCCATTTGCAATGACATGGATGGAACTAAATGGTATCATGTTAAGTGAAATAAGTTAGTCAGAGAAAGACAATTATCATATGATCTCTCTGATATGAGGAATTTGAAAGGCAGGGCAGGGGGTCATGGGGTAGGGAGGGAAAAAATGAAATAAGATGGGATCAGGAGGTAGAGAAACCATGAGGCTCTTAGTCTCACAAAACAACCTGAGGGTTGCTGGGGAGTGAGTGGGTAGGGATAGGGTGGCTGGGTTATGGACATTGGGGAAGGTATATGCTATGGCAAATGCTACGAAATGTAAGGCTAATGATTCACAGACCCGTACTCTGGGGAAAATAATATATTATATGTTAATTAAAAAAATACACTGTTGAGATAAGCCTTAAAAAAATCAATACCTGAATCCCATCATATGTTTGTAAATTTTGTGATCCATATAATAAAATATATGGGATTTCATTGTAATTGTGGCTTAATTCATTAATGATTCCCTTTACTAAATTAATAAAATCCAGAGTTATAATAATAACTATGAAATCCATCTTAGGGAAATTGTTACTAACCTTCCTTTACATGATACAGCTTTAACAAAATTTATTTCTCAGGAATATTAACTCAATCATTATACTGGACCTTTCTGTATAATCCTCTATTAACAATGGAGATGTCAGGTTCTTTTCTTTATATAAAAACCATTTTAAAAATTTATTACAATCTAAATTCTATTTCAAGAAGTAATAATTTGGATATACTAAGAATTACTCTATGAATTTAAAATTAAATTATTTTCAAAATACACATATATAGAAAATATTAGATTTAATATTTTGTCCAAGATATGCATTTTTGAGAAGAAACTGTTTATAATAATTATTGTATCTACCATTTATGGAAGGCTTACTGTGCTGAGTATTTACATTCATTATGTCATTTAATCTTGATCACCAAGTGCTCTGAGTTATAAACTATTAAGTTAGGTTTATAAAATTACTGAAATTTACATTTTTTTACCTGAAAATTGAAATTACATATGTGAGAATATAGATGTAGAGGAATTTTGTCTTAGGTTCTATTCTTGTTCATTTAATACATAGGAAATCAGAAGATTATCTTTTTTTCCAAAACGATTTTTAAATGCAAGATTATTGTAGAAAGTAACATAGAAACTGTGGATTTTGAGATTTATTTTGTTTCTGGCAAAGGTGTTTTCTAATCCCGAGGGAAAAGACTCTTGAAACACTTCAAACATCATCTCAATCCTCAAAAGTGTTATTAAATATTTTATGCAGTCTAACTAACAGCTGGATTGAACATATTCTGAAACATATTTGGGACAGGAGAGCATAAAATGGTAAGCACTATTTTGTGAAGTCTAAATTTATTGAACTGAACACTGTCAGAGAACCACCTGGACAGGTTAGCACAGGTGACAAGAATATTGTGCTAACGAGGGTAGCATCGAAGTTTAATAGTTGCATAAAGTAGTTCGGAGAGCTGAAACACTTTCCTTCCACCAGGTCCTGCTCTCCTAATCTCAGTCAGCACTCCAAAGCACGTAATTAACCTTACAAGGAAAACTCAAGAGACATAAAGTGACCCATCAGAACTCATCATTACCACGGGAAAACAACTAAAACATGTACAAACTACCAACTTTGCGATCATTTATGAAATTCAAAATACTAATATAAGCCTTTTCAACCTTTTATTATGGAAGTTTTCAAGTACATATAGAAAGAATTGAATCATGAACCAAAGTACTCATCATCCTGCTTAAGCAATTGTCAACTCATTTTCAATCTTGTTTATTTATACCCTGATCCCTATCAGATTTTATTTTGAAATAAATGCCAGATATTGGGCACCAGTGTGGTTCAGTTGGTTAAGCATCTACCTTGGGCTTGGTCATGATCCTGGAGTCCTGGGATTGAGCCTGGAGTTGGGCTTCCTGCTCAGCAGGGAATCTGCTTCTCCCTCTCCCTCCACTACACCACCCCCCCCCAAGCTTGTGTTTTTTTTCTCTCGCTCTCTCTCAAATAGAAATAAAATCTTTTAAAAAATTTCAGACACTACACAAATTTATCTATTAACTATTTTCCATAGATCTCTGAAAATTACGGGATCTTTTTAAACACAATCACGGTACCATTACCATGTTCCCTAAAATTTATAATTTCTCATACTAACAAATGTAATCAGTATTCAAATTGTCCTTATGTATACAAATTAGGATCCATATTTTACAATAACTGACACGTCTCAAGCCTTTTTATTTATGGATTCTCCATTCATCTATCTTGTTTTTTCAATCTATGTGTCAAAAAATTAGTTATATTTTCTGTTATTTCCCAAGGTCTAGATTTTGCTGACTGAATGCTTCTGTATCACTTCACATGTATTTTGTCTCTTGTATTATCTGTTCATTAGTAAATCTAGACGATTGATATAATTCGTTCTAATATTTGGCAAGGATTTGTATCGTGTCCTTTAAACAAAAGGCACATAGTATCTGTCTCCACTCTTAGCAATATAATCAGCCATTAGCATTCACTTATTACTTTCATTAGTGTTATGTGCTGAATTGGGTTTCCCTAAAATTTATATGTTGAAGCCCAAACCCCCAGTATATCAGAATGTGACTACATTTGGAGATAGGGCCTTTAAAGAGGTAATTAAGGCGAAATGAGTTCATCTGAATTGCCCTAATTGAATCAGATCAGCATATTCCTAGAGAGGAGATCAGGCTATACAGACAGAGAACAGAGATTTGAATCTCTGGAGGAAAGACCATGTGAGGACACAGAGAGAAGGTGGCCACCTGCAAAGGGACAGTCCTCAGAGAAAACCTGCTGACACCTTGATTTTGGACTCCCAGCTTTTAGAACTGTGAGAAAATAAATTTTGATTGTTCACGCCACCCAGCATGTGGTCGTTTGCTATAGCAGCCCTAGCAAATGAATATAATTAGTGATGGCAAAATGCCAATGCTTCAATGTTATCATTTCTTCTTCATTTGAGGAATATTTAAATAAAGGAAAAGTTTTTCTTTATTAATTATTTGGTTAACCTGAGGTGGAGCTTGTCTTCACCAAAAAATACATGGATTCATCAGCAGCCTCCAAAGAAGGTTCTATCATGATAATTCATGATTCAAGCATATTTGGTGGCAAAATAGAAAGTGCTCTGGGTTCCTCTTCTCAAATTAACCCTGGAAAAACTACAGAGTGAAATATAGATTGCCTAAATTTATATAGCATCCCTGTGGGAAATTCCAGGAAGGGGGCAGTATACAATGAAGTGGTGTGTTTGGAGTATATGCAGTTGCAGGCTGGGGAGAGGCAGCCGGACATAACAATGAACAGAGAGATTAGAGCATTTCAAATTCAGCTATTGCCTCTTCCACGTGTTGACTTGGACGATCATTGCCTGACCCTTCCCTGCTGAAATCTGATGTAGTCACCCATAGCACTGATTAATTTATTGGGGTGAATCAGTGCAAAGAAGAGCAGAGTAGGACAAAAATTCTGCTGGGATATGGAATTGAAAAAAGAGCAGATATGTTAACCAGCTTTGTACTTTCACTTCTCCACTCTTTCCACTCTAGACCTCTAGGACTAGAGGATTGCAGCTCAGTGGCGTATTCCAATGGCTGCTAATTCCTCAAAGATTTTAACAATTTGTTTTCAGTGTGGTGACAAAGAAGTGACTAACTGGTTTTGTGGTATGTGGAGTTCTCTTTCTAAAGCTCATCCCTTAATCTAGACTTGATCCTACCAAGAACAACGAGACTAAAGTGATGAACCTTACACATTATGAAAAAAGTATATTCCCAGATGAATATGAGCCCACAGATCAAAATAATTACACATCTGGAGATTTAAAAAAAAAATAACTATAACAATCTGGACACAAAAGGTCTCAGATTCTACCCTATTACAAGCTGACACAGTTTCTTGCCAAAATTTGATGTTAGCAGAAGACGTTAGACTCTTGGATCAGAGACAAATTACTTTATTTCTTATAGCAATGGGAGTATCTGAAATGGCATCAGTTCCTCAAACCCTGGTTCCCACAAGATGATACAAAGAGGGCCAGATAATACCTGCCTTAAGTAGTGTGTTGCACTGCAGGAGAGAAACCTTGAATTTAGGAAACCTAGATCTTTTATAACAGGCAATAAGCATGCCCACCCTTTGCTCCTGTTGGAAACATCATCTTTGATATTCTGGACAGTAAATAAACTTTCTCTTTCCTATGGAGAAAGACACTAATTTTATATGCCAAGGTTTTTACTATACAAATATCTTTGAAAGTATAGTTTAAAATAAAAGCAATAAGTGCCTCAGTTCATAAAAGGTACAAAAACACAAGACAGCCATGAAAGGTTGTCTCCCAACATATAGAAAATATGGGGCTTTAAGTAGAAGAAAAAAGTGACTCAAAATTCATAAAAGAAATATTTTCAGAGATAAGGAAACTATTAGCTATATAAAACAACAATAAAACTTAAAAAAAAGTAGACATGGTGATATAAAGCATAGTATTTATATATGTGCTTCCATTTTTTTTTCTTTCTATTTTTTGTTACATGTACCCTGCCTAATGTGGCTACTTCGGACTTAAGACTTAAACCTTAGGCAGGCTTAAAAATATAGTACAAACTAAATTGTCAACTGGAATATTTTGTGGTTTCATATTGAGAGCATACTTATTTATGAAACTTTTAATTAGAATATATGTTTTCTTTATAGATACTCTCTACATTCAGGTGTTGACTATGGAATTCTCTATCTTTTTACTTCTACAAATAATACATCTTGGAACTTTGAGGAAATTTCTAAACATGCTTGAATAAGAACACATGCTACTCAATTGTACCTTCAATAACTTATACTTATTAGTAAAGCTTGATGAGAAAGAAACTAATCAGATTCACTGGGAAATAAATATTTTACAAAGTGTAAAATTAACACATTTTTAAGGAGTGTTAACTCTTACTCACACACCATCTTCCTCTTTTTCATATGGTTGTGAAGAAGGTACAATCATAAATATCTACACTATGTTTTTATCTTCTAGGAATTTATTCATTATACAGAATGAAAACCACCTATTTTTGAATAGTGTGATTTCTAGGGATGCATTTAGGGAGGACTTTATGGGATATTTCAACTGATTTTTATTGTCAAAGAAAGGGAAAATTATACAGTACTGAATTTTTAAAAAGTTAAACAAAAACAAGATACTTTCTGGCAAAATTCAAACCATGGTAACCAACTAGATATTGATCCAGCTATATCTGCACCCCTGTATTTTAGTATAAGTACAGTTCCTTCCTGTACTGTTTCCTCAGCTTATCCACCAATTATTCCTTTATAAGTTATTGATAACATGATGTGTAATTAAGCATGAAACCACAAGAACACTGTGCACACTCCTGCTATTACTGTTTCCTCATGTATGTCCTATTGTTCTCCTGAATGAATTCTGAAATCATGAAATGATTTAATCAAAACATGCTGCTCTGACTGGAAACTGAATCTGAAAAGCTAATATGACATACCATTGGTTTCCTTAGGCACAAAGAAAAACACATTCTTAAAAAAATGATCCCAGTTAAAATAAATTTTCTTCATCTACATGACAACATCTGTTGGAGTTATAATGACCCAACTTGACAGTTCAATCTACCTGTCCTAAGTATTTAAGTGGAAAGTGACATATAACAGATACATGATGGATTTTAAACCAAGAATTGGCATGAAAACAACAATTTGCCACTTAAGACAACGCACGATAGTATGAAACTACCTAATAAGCTTTCTGTAGTATAGATACATTTTTCAAAACCAAGTTATTATTTCAAGCATTTCTAAATCTATTTCCTTGCAAATACTTTTAGTATTTAAACAAAAGCAATTTGCTACATACTGTAGCAGCCTTTCCCAGCTGGCATACTTCATTTGAACTACAGCACAACTAAACGACTTTAGTGACCATTTTCTCAATTTTCCCAAGGCTGGTTTATACCTAGTACCAGTCGAGATGCATATAATATAAGTTAATTAATTATAGACAATGGATTATTTAGAAATCAAGGCTTAATTCTCTTTGTGAGCAATGATTCTAGGGTTTACTACAACAAAGATTCCAGTTACAGAAGAATTCATACTTTCCATGTCAATTCGAATTTTGTGAAGTAAACAAAATTCATTAATCAAGACAAAGGGACTTAGGAGTACAAAGATGTGTAAGACATAGTTCCTGTCCAAAACTGACACATCTTGTTGGAGCAATAATAAATGAACATAAGAGGGTCTGCCTTCAGCTCGGGTAATTGTCCCAGGGTCCTGGTGTCAAATCCTGCACCAGGCTCCCTGCTTGGTGGGGAGCCTGCTTCTCACACTCCTACTCCCCCTGCTGGTGTTCCGTCTCTCTTACTCTCTGTCAAATAAATAAAATAAAACCTTAAAAAAAAAAAAAAAAAAAGAGCCCAAGATAATCAGTCAAGAAGACAACATCCTACAAAACTACACTATATACCGATATGGTTACTACATTATAATATGAAGTGATTAAATTGATAAATCATGTTGTCATCTGCCAGTGCAGAAAAGAAGTTAAAGGGAAAAAAAGGGTTTTTTGAGGCTGTTTTGGAAAAAAAATAATTAGGAAAGCAATGACATTTGAACTCTGAGTAGGGATTGAAAAAGAACAAAAAATGGCAGAAAAATATATAGCTTGAAGGATAGCAGAAGCAAAAACCCAGGTTTAACTATGATAAATATTAGCAAGTTCTGAGTTGAGAAAGAGATTAAAGGGACCGCAAATGTTTCCTGTGGGGAAATGAAAATGGGTGTGGATACAGAAAGTGGGAAAAGATTATACAGGACTCAGAGTTTAGGAAATGGATTTAAGACTTGAGCTTAGAAAAAGTAAATCTTTTAAAGTGAACACTCATGTGTCCACCACCAATCCTGATAAGGAATAGGATGGTTTGCTATAGGACCTTGAGAAGTAGAGTAATAAGACTATCTCCAAAGAATGCTATCTACTTACATATTATGCTTCTATCCAATGATTAACACTGGCTTAGGATTATACGTACTCTATACATATTTTCATAATGATCTTTTAAATTGGGCATTACTATTGAAGCTCTTAGTAATTACTGCCATCCTCTGGTCATAAATTGGTAAGTGATATACCTACTATTATATTGCAAAAAGGTCTGTCCAATTACAGTGCTACCAAAGCACATGGCATCTGTGATGAAAGCAATATTTATGCAAGATTAGTTTGGAAGCAGAGTGGAAAATGCAATGAAGGGAGAAGACACTAGAGGCACAAAAACCATTTAGGAGGCAATTAAACAAGACCTTCCATGAATGATGAAGTCCCAAAGGGAACAGTAAAAGAAAGAGGAAGCAAATAATAAAAGAATTAAGATTTATGGAAAAATGAAAAGTAGGATACAATGTCATGGAATCCAAGAGAGGACATACCAACAAGAATATATAATCAGGGCAGTGGAATATGGTAAAGAGGTCAGAATAATAAAAATAAATAATAATTATTATAATTCCCACTATCAGGTGTATATTTACAGTTCCATTTTCCTGAAAAGTCCTCCTCTGTCTCTTCTAATTGTCAAATTTCTTGAAGATCCGATTCAAAATTAACCTTCTGATGAAAAATTTCTTTGTCATGTAAGGACAAATCACTTCTGAGATCCTTAGCATTTATATGTTAGTTTTTTTCCATGTTACCTTGTACAGTTACCTTGGTTTACTTGTGTTTCCTTAATACTATACAATGAGAGCTTTCAAGACTGGGGCCATATCTGACATTTATATTAAAATATAAAGTGTATATTTACCTTTTAATTATAAAATAAATACAAAATAATTATGTAAATATAAATACACAGGAAAATAGAAAGGAAAGCATGGGTGATGTGTTTTTACTTCCAGCCTTTTTTTTGTTTTTTTAAGATTTTATTTATTTACTTGAAAGAAAGAGGAGGAGCAGGGGGAGGGGAGAGGCAGAGGGAGAAGCAGGCTCCCTGCTGAGTAGGAAGACTGACCTGGGGTTCAGTCCCATGACCCTGACATCATGACCTGAGCTGAAGGCAAACGCTTAACCGACTGAGCCACCCAGACACCCTCTTCCAGGCTTTTTCAATGTAGAATTTATTTTTCTTAGCTGGAATCTCATATATTTTAAATATATATCATATCTATTATATATGTGTGTGTATTTTATATATATATATATATATAGTATATATATATATATATATTATATATATATGTATGTATTAATATATAGCCTAGTTGTTATAGGTCCAAACTCTGGAATTAGACTAAGTAGAGTCCAAATCCTAGCTTGGTCACTTAAACCTGAATAAGATTCTGAGCACTCTCTTGTCCTCTCTGTCTCAGCCTTTGTAACTATGAAATGGGAAGTGTAGTGCCACCTGCTTCAAAGTATTGTTATGAAGATTAAATGAATTAATATAAGTTAGCTGTTGTTTTTGTTCTTATACCATCTCTTTGGGGGTACAAATAAGCCCACTTCCATTTTTATTTGTTGTTGTATTTAATCTAAGCCTTGGTATTTGGCTTGTGAATCTAGTCGTGACAGATCAGAAACCTCTGACAAGAGTGATTGGTTCAAAGATGAGGAAGTGATACAAATAAAGCCAATCAGAATCTTCCATTCACACATTAGATATTTTCTGGAATAACTGGATAAGAGACATTCCCTCTTTTCAGGGATTATTAAATATGAAGGCAATGTCTAGAGTTGTCATTTTGTCACCACATGGGGAGAATCTGTCTAAGAAGGAACAAAAAAGATGAAAAACAGAGCTCAGTAATGGAGAAAGGTAGACAGTTTCTTAATGATAATACTTGAGAATCCAAATTCAACTGAACTTGGTGCCTGCTATTCTCCTGGGCTTCCCCATTAGGCTCCATTAGATCCAGTAAGGCTCTTTATCTGCTTAAAGTTTGAATTAATTTATGTCAAACAACCCTAATAGTCTTAACAAGTATGATGCTTTTTACTTTTAATATTAAAAGATAGATATTCTTCAAAATTTAATTTTGGAATTATCAGTCGTTCTGTAGTACCTATAATGACTCAATAAATACTTTATGAATCAACAATTAAATGCATCCTCCTATATTATCATAGGAGATATTGCATATTGTTTTCCTAGTTCGGGGGCATTTGGCTCAATTCTTTAATGATATATGATTATAAAACAAATACAGGTAAATCGTGTCATTTAAATATAACAAAATCTTCAATTTAAATTAATTTAGTCATTAGAGGTTCAGGAGCATCTACCAGGAATCCTGCAAGTAACTGGGAATATAAAGATAAATAAGTCCCTGTCCTGCCCTTAAGGAGTCATACACAGCCTAAAAGATAAATCATGTAGAGCAAATAATTAAACATAATAATTTTATATGTGATAAATGCAGTAATAGAGTTACATATAAAGAAATACAAGGATAAAGAGTAAGGATCAGGGAAAACTACAAAGAAAATGTAATATTTGACTTAATAGCTATACAGAGATGTAATATTTGAGCCTTAATAGCTATGCAGAAAATCTTGAAGTGGAAAATGGAAGAGCACTCTGGTTTCAGAGATTGACATGTGCAAATGCAGTATATGAAGGGGTCAAGAGACAGTGAACAATTCCATGTGACTAGAATATCAAAGAAGTGTGTGTGTGTGTGTGTAGCATAAAGGAGTAAGAAGAATGTTAGGTGGAAAAGCTAAGATAAGGATAGAGATTAGAAATTTACAGAAAGCCTTGCATGTTATTTAAAAGAAGACTGGTCTACATTTATGTACCTGAAAGCTGGAAAAATTGTTCGTGTTTGACAAATATATGTATCTGCTGTTTCTGCGGAAGGTGAATCATAGGGTCAAGGATTAAGAAGAGAACATCTATTAGAAAATAATAGCCCTACTGTAAATTATTTGGGCTTAACCTAAAAGAATTTCGGCGAGGATTAGCAGAAAGGAGAAGCATTTAAGATCCATTTCAGAAAGAGAATAAATTGGTTTTTATGCCAGATTGCAGAGCAGCATGAAGAGAATGTGTGCTGGAGATGGCTATCTGGTTCCTAATATGGAACAAACAGATGGATTGCATTTTCATAACCCTCTCTTCCTAAAGAGGAAGACAACTTGATTCTGCTATCAATGCTCTTTGTGTTTGTAAAATATTTATTAAAAGGGAAAGAGATGGCCTTGTGCATATATTAATTCAGGGATATAAAACTAATTTTTAAACGCTCAATAGAAAATGCTCTTAATAGTAGGTAGAATAGCAGTTACCCGAAGATATCAAATTTGAATCCCTGGAATTTATGAACATTTCTTTATTTGGAAAAAATTCTTTGCAGATATAATTAAAGATCTTGAGATGAGGGCTTTATCCTGGGTTTCATGAGTGGACCTTAAATCCAATGACAACTATCCTTATAAGGAAGGGTGAGGCCGAAGGAGATTTGACAGAAGAAAAGGAGGAGGCAATGAGGCTACTGAGACAGAGATTGGAGTGATGTTGCCATAACAAAGAATAGAGGCAGTCACTAAGGGTGAGACCAAAGAATGGATTCATATCTCTGGCCTTTTGGTGCGATACAGCTCTGCTGACACCTTGAATTGAAAATTCTGTTTTAAGTCAATCAATTTGTGATAATTTGTTACGGCAGCCGCAGGAAACTAATAAGCTCTGTTTAAGCCATGCTTAGGAACTGCCACAAAATCAGAAATTTCACAAATACAAGGTATTCAGTAAATGTGTTGAATTAATACAACACAAACCTTCACTCTCTCCCTTTTACTCTTTTAGATTGGAATCAAGTCTATCTTCTAAGTTGTGCTCTATCTGCTAACTCACTGACACTGGGAAAGGGCAGGAAACCTTAGATTTTTCCAAATTAACTTAATGCTTTTGCAGGCTTAATTTATATATAGTGAGAAAAAAAATCCAGTTCGATGATTGTGATAATTTTATTCTTATTTTATTGCCAAAAATAACTTTCCAAAGTTTATAGTCCTATAAAATTGTTCCCATAGTTAAGATATAATTCTCTCCCCTTCCTTAAAATTCTCCCTTTCCTGTTCTGCCCACTATTTCCAGAGATTGCCAGTTCCCTAGTTACATTTCACATTTCTGGTAAGCAATAATTGCAACTTTAACCACCTCTTTTGCTAGGAATTCACCATTGCTTTCTCATTTGGGGTTAATTATATCTACTAACTAGACTGAAATGATGTTCTTGCCTTACTGAGACATCATTTATTTAATTCTGTGTTCTAACTGGTTTTGAGAAATTCTGTAGTTGGAAGATCTTTAAGCATTAACACTTTATAGAATTGTCTTCTGTGATGAAAGGAATAGAATCTTTAAGTAAAATTATATTGTTTTTGTGGTTTTTCCACACATGCAAATTCACACATGTATACAGTTTTTCTGTAATCATTGGTGTCTCCTGATAAATTATCCGTTCTAATTCACTCAACTTCATGTTCTTCTTTTTCCAAAAGATAATAAAACATTTAGTGGTAACTCAACCTAAAATCCACACCTATGACATTTAACTGAAGATCTTACTCAATTCATTAGTTCACTAACAATAACCAACACTCTTCTTTATATGTCTTTTCAACCAGCTTACATTTCATTTAATAGTGCTTTTCAAGCCAACTCAAATTAATTTTGCAATCAAAATTTCACATAGCATTGTCTCGAGTACTTTACTAGAAGTCAAGATGCATTACATCTACTCCAGTCTGTTCATTTACTAAGGCTGTAAAGCTATCAAAAAAGCAACCAGCTTTGTCTGGCACAATTTGTTCTGTATTAACTTATTTATTCTATTTATTTCTCATAGCTGTGCTTTTCTTTCTCAGATTATTTTAAACCAAGCATGTGGTAGCATTTTCAGAGCAATTTTCTGTTTTTGTA
This sequence comes from Mustela nigripes, assembly GCF_022355385.1. NCBI lineage: Eukaryota > Metazoa > Chordata > Mammalia > Carnivora > Mustelidae > Mustela > Mustela nigripes. Next base: position 157,433,386 of record NC_081557.1, on the reverse strand, counting down.
CTTTCTTATTTAATCAATAAGATTAACTACATTTAAAAAAAGCAATTAGTCATTTTTGTTCAAAACATAAAGAGTTTTATAGATTAAAAAAAAGTATCCCATGTAATGTAAAGCAAGAGATGACTTAACTTTTAAGATGGCATTAATTGGTCGACTTAATTTATGGTAACTGGGTCTGAGACTTAATTTAGCACTAGCTGCCTCTGATACAACATGCAAGTATTTGTTTTAGAAGTTCTCATGGAAGTTTTAACAGAAAAAATGCTACAGTCCCCATAACTCGAGTTAGAAAAAGGATATATTCTAAACTCTTATAGAATTTCTGTTGACTAAATTGATACTGGAAATGGATTTAAAAGCATATATTTTATCCACATATATTTCTGATGAAATAGGGCAGGGTAGGTTAGTTCAGGGAAACCATAAATATACTTTGATTATATTATATAATCCCCTTGATTATGCCTAGCATTAGGACATAAAATTTATTCTAAATATTTGTCTTTATGAGTCATGCATATTCTTTTTCAGTTAGCCCAAGAGAAATAGAAATATACTTTTATTCTCCCTACATAATATATCCCCTTTGCTTATGACTAATTTTAGGCTGCAAAAGCAATCTGAAACAAAAAAGCATTCCCCACTCTTGAGCTATATAGCTATCTTCATTAATAACATGAAGCCCTTTTTCTGCCCCTACCTTATCAGTTTCTCTTTTTCTACAAATATACAGAGACTGCTACTCAAATAAGGAGCCATAGCAAAGTTAAGGAAGTAGAAGGTGTTAGATGATAATGGTTTCTCACTCTAGAGGACTTAACTGTTGAGTGACAAGCAGTATAAATGAGGTGGTACCTAGAATAAATGATCCATCATAAGTAGACCAACTAAGTTTAGTAAATCTTAGTCCAAAAACACCCATACAAGTGGAATGCCTACTCAATATGGTAGACTTAAATGTTGAGCATACCAATTTGATCTTAAACCTGATCTAATAAAGAAAAGCTGGCCAAACAGACTGTAGGGGAAGTTAAGGATGCTTCATTTTTATCTGTTGACAAAAACAAAGATTAATTTGCATATAGATGCAAACAAACAAATCATTTCACCCAAGAGAGATGGGAATATCACCATGAAGTCTCAGAGATAGCATACACCTCACATAAATATTCTGACTGCATTAGATAAGAACATTGTAATAATCTGGTTGATGGCTTTCAAATAGTGCAAACCTTGGAGAAACATCAGTAGTGAACCAAAAGAGAGGACAGGCTACAAGAAAGGAAAAGATACAAAAGATGAGATGGTATTAAAAAAAAATAAAAAGAAAAGAAAAGAAAGAAAGAGAAAAAGAAGGACACTCCCCGACCCGCAAAAAAGAACTGCAGAACAAAAGTAAAAATTGCTAGAGTATAATTGACATATTAGGATTATAAATCAGTCACATGAAGAATGAATTTTAAAAACTCTCTGGGAATACAAAGCTAAAACCAAAAAAGGAAATAAAGAAAGACAGACATGAAAGAAGGAAGGAAGGAAAGAAGGAAGGAAGGAAGGGGAATAAAAAGAAGAAAATAATGAGAAATATGACCTGTAGAGACAAAAATGCAGTCTAGGTCTTTTAGATTTTCAGGAGGAAACTAGGTTAATGAAAATAGGTTTAATATCTCAAGAAATAATGGAAAAAATTTGCTAAGCCAAGAAAGATAGTTTAAATAAAGGTTTTCACCAAGATACTGGGAAAATTGAATTTTAAAAAGTCCTTTTTAAGGCTTAATTGTGATTATTCTTAATTTTCAAGTTAAACAAATTTTTCTATATCCATGTAAGCACAAAAACAGATTATTTTCAAAGAAACAAAAATAAAACAGTTTCAGATTTAAATAAAGTTAGCTTCAGTTTCTTCTCTAAGGCAAATGTCAGATGAAAATGCAAATATGTCTTCAGATTTTTAGAAAAACCCCTCAAGAATGCCAAATTGTTATTCATGAGAAAAGGCAACAAGAAAGGGTTTTCAAATTGCAATGAATAAAAAATATATATGCTTTTTTTTTCTTCTTTTCTTTTGGCAAGAGAAATCAGCAGAGATGAATGCAGGATGAATCAAAATCCAGAACTAAAGAATGGAAAATATAAAAAGAGATTGGAAGAGAAGCTGGGAAGCAAATACGTATATGAAGCCAGGTCTAAGAAAAAGTTATCAGTATCTTTGCAAAACGGGATGCAATGGAAAAATTCTTGAAAAACATTTTTGAATGAAAAATATTTTTGGATGGATGAATATGACATATATGGAATTATTATCTATCAACGAATGTTGTCTTCCAAAAATACATTTGGAAGTGAGGTAATGAAGAAGTGAAGAGCATCTTAATTTTTATACCTAAAGAGAGACAAAAACACTTGTTTTGGTACTAGATATTATAATTAATGTATATTAATTTAAGTATATATTGAAGATTTACTTATTTATTTGAAAGCGAGCGTGTGAAAGTCGGGGGGCAGGGCAGTGGGGGGAAGGGGCAGAGGGAAAGGGAAAGAAACAAGCAGACTCTCTGCTGAGTGTGGGTGGAGCTTGAGTCAGGGCTCCATCCCAGGACCCTGAGGTGACTTAGCCAAAATCAAGAATCAGACTGAGCCACTCAGATGCCCCAAATTTAAGTAATTTGTAAGTAAATTTAAATACATGCCCCAGATAAATTAAAAACAGGATTTATACATCCTAAAGCACAGAAGAAGACAAATGCATACGCTGCAAAAAAGAAAATATGAGCATGTTGGGACACACAAAAGAGTAACAAGATAAGAATTAAGAAAGAACAGAACACATATACAATTGTAGGGGTATTCTGATTTATATGAATTTGTCTCCCAGCCCCTACTTAGGATGTAAAAAGTTGCAAAGAGCATTAATCCCTTCCTAACAAGAAAAAACCAGGGTAGGGGGCGCCTGGGTGGTTCAGTGGGTTAAGCTGCTGCCTTCGGCTCAGGTCATGATCTCAGGGTCCTGGGATTCAGTCCCCCATCAGGCTCTCTGCTGAGCAGGGAGTCTGCTTCACCCTCTCTCTCTGCCTGACTCTCTGCCTACTTGCGGCCTCTCTCTCTGGGTCAAGTAAATAAATAAAATCTTAATAAAAAAAAAAAAAAAAAAAAAAAAAACAACCAGAAGTCAGTGTAATCCACAAAATCGTAACTCCTTTCAAACCCATCAGAGAGCTGAGATCTCAGATCAACGCCTGGCCTGAAATGCTGGGAATAATAGGCTCCTCCAGTGACAGAGAGGGATATGAACACTGGCTTAGCTGGGCAGGACACAGAATTAAGATGAAGTCTTTGTAGAAGGGGATGAGATTTCTGGTAATTTTTTAAGTCCAACTGTGGACTTGCAGAGCAGGCATAGCTTGCATGAAAGGACAGCATAAGAGTATATACTTTGGAGAGTAGAGGACTGACAGCTGGCGGCCAGACTCAGTGACCATTTGTTCCCACCTTGCAGACTCTTCTCCATGGACTTTACCATGAGTTTACAAGAAAGACTGAGGACAGAGTGAGAGACCAGAGGAGACTTCTGTCAGGATGAAGTCCTATGGGGGGGAACAGTATCTGTTGTGGAAAACAGACAAAGCCTCACCCAGATCTTTCTCTCTCATACATTTTATGGAATGAAAACCTTAAGCCACTGGGAGAAGATCCCCGGACCCTGTTGTCCAGGGTGTGGGCGAAAACTGAGGAAACGGTAAAAAAAAAAAAAAAAAAACAAAAAACTCCAGTCATTTCAGAGGAGTAAAATCTTTCACTAGCATAAAGTCTGCCAAATATTCAAGGCAAAGTTTGGGCTGTCACAAGGAGGATGGGCAGGATCACTGAGAAAGCCACATGCTCAATCCAGAGACACAGAGCCTGCTTAAGCCTAAAAATGGCTTCCCCACCCTCCACCACCAGACTGACAAGAGTTGAACAATATGTAACAGCTCTCTACCACCCAAGGAGGGGCAAAAATATTTAAAAATACACTCTTAGAGGCATAGGTTCGCAGGGAAAACCTAATGATGCAGAGTGGTGAGAAATTCTCTCTAGTGACCGAACCCCCAACCTCAGCCCAAGACATCCTGAGAGGATCTGAAATCTGTGATGCATTGAATGCAATAAGAAACAACAAAGTCTAACTCCAGACTGGCTCTAGAATTGATTGATTTACCACCCCACAATAAAAGCCTAGTGGAAGAATAGGTATACACATTTCCAGGCATAAATACCATTACCCCAATCTCCACTGTCTTTAAATAATGCCCAACTTCTATTCAAATATTATAAAACACATTAAAAAGCAACCAGGGAAAAATGCATCACTGTTAGGAAATAACCAATCATGGAACCAGATACAGATATGACCTGGCTGGAACAAGATATATAAAATAACCATGATTAATATAATGAGGCTTTAATGGAAAAAGTGACAATGTGCATAAACAGATGGGAAATTTTTGCAGACAGATGGACTATATTAGAAATAATCAAATGGAAATTGTAGAAATGAAAAAAAAAAAGATAATAATAAAAACCATAGTAATTGAAATGAAAAATGCCCTTGATGGGTTATTAGTAAATTTGAACAGCCATGAAAAGAGAGTGAACTTAAAGAAAAAAATCACTCAAATCTTAAGAAACCAAGCAGCATATAAAAATGGAAGGAACAGAGTAATTTCTCAAACCTCAGTTTGGAAGCAAATATCTCGAGTTCAAATTTCAACTCTGCTATTTAATAGCTTTGCAACTTTGAACAACTTACATAAATTTCCTATGCTTCAGCTTAATACCTCAATAACTGAGATTGCAATCATACTTTACAAGGTTCTTATGAGGACTAGATGAATCACTGCATGTAAAACATTTAATAAGTATACATGTCCCCACAGCAAGTTTCAATAATTGTTAGCTTGTACTATTACTGAACAATAAAAAAACACACTAGTGTACCAAGGAGTTATGCCAGTCTAAATCAAGATAAGCTAGTGTAACAATGGTTATGTTAGACAAAATTAAAATCATTTTATCATTAAATATGGTAAAATGTCACAAGAATACAGCTGATAAAACTTTATATACAAAAAAGCAAAAATACAAAGTAACATCTCAGAAATACAAAGAGAAACAGAAATATGTGTAATGAGAGATATACACAAAGAGATACAGACAGAAATGAATATGAATGAGAAAAACTTAGTCATCTATAACTGAAGACAGAAAAATAATTATATAAAATTTGAATATTATAATTCATATAATTGAATTACTAATTATAAAATAAATTATATATCCATAGAGGATATAGCATATTTTTATGTATCCATGAAATAATTAACTTTATGTTAGTCAACCAAAACAACTGTGTATATTCTAAAATTCTGAGCATGTTACAAAATAGATAAGTGGGATAATTTACATTGTCTGACAAAATGTAATAACAATAGACCTTAATAACAGATATTTTCTTCTAAAATTACTAACAGAAAATTTATTTAAATTTTTAAACAATTATTTACATTTAAAAGATCTCTACCAAAAAAATTGGTATATATGGGTAACTCACATATTTAAAAAATAGAAATATTGGCACTATAAATCAAAACTTAGAGGGGAAAACCAAAATGATCTCAGATGAATATTCGAGTGAAATTTTTAAGTACAGCAAAATTAAAATAAATGGATTAAGAATCACACTTAAGAAAGGGTAGCAAAATAAATTCTTTGAAAGGTAGAAAGAACAGAATATATAAAAGAAAGAATAAAAAATGAATACTTAGGAAAAGGAACACAGTAAAACTAATATGAATAAATCTGAAAACAGGTTCCTTTAAATTATTAATAAAATGTACATGTTTTTATAAGATCAGTTAAAAATGCAGGAGTACAAAAATAAACAACTTTAAAAATTAAATATCATCACAGCCATAAAGAAGTTTTTTCTTTAGGTAGAAACAAAGCTCTGTTAATGAATTAAAAAATCTTCATGAAAGAATTCTATTATTAAAAATGGCTTATATAATGAACACTGTTTTAAGAAGACTTGAGAACAGATCACAGAAGACTTTGGAGCAGATAATCTCTACAATGTTTAAAAGATTGTAAAGAATAGGGAAGAAGTAATTTTTTCTGTGATAGTTTGATTGTATTACAGGCCCTAATTTTTCATATGTCTTCATATTTGTGTCCTCTGTTCACACCTCCACACGCTCACTCTTGGCACGGCTGTCATCTGTTTATCCAATGGAACAGTAGCAAACCTAATGCCAGCAGAAGCTTTCAAAGGCACATGCAGGGTTGAACTTTCTTGGACCCCTGCCTGGAGGAACTAGATTGCTGGAGGGATGTGTGAGACACATGAAGGAAAGATGAATTATCCCAGATGTGCATTTCTTATATCAGCCCTCTCTCAGGTGACCTGCCAGCTGACCCAAATGATGCACAAGCCTCACTGAGATAAGCCAAGCCATATCCACATAAGTAGAAACAACCTGCCAATCCATATACTCATGAAAAATAATAAATGTTGTTGTTTAAGCACTAATTTAGAGATGATTTCTTATATAACCTTATTACAGTAATATCTAACTAATAATCTTTCTATTTGTTCAATATGATCAGTACAAACTAGACATCAAAATCTGACAAAAATAGCAATTATAGACTATTTAAATTAAATTAAGTTAAATTAAATTATATAGCATATAAAAAACATGAGAAGCAGCTAAAGTTTTGGCAACTGGTAAATTCATTCCTTTAAACACTGTTAGGATTAGGGGAGTAAAAATGAAAATAATGAACTAAGTGTTCAATTCAATAGTTTAGAAAAAGCATCATAAAACCAATTTCCCTAAAGGAAGCAAACAATAATAAAAGCAGAAACCAACATATTAGAATTTCCTAAAGTAGAATTAATAATTCAAATAAAAATGTAGAGAAAAAAATGCACATTAATAATAACCCAAAATAACATGAAGTAAAATAGATTTTAATGAAGTTGGAGAATTGGGCTAGTGCTGTTGTTTTTAAGTACATTTTGAGTCATATTTAAGATTTCTAAGTTGATAAATGTGGTAGAAGGAAGACATTGAAATTGTAGCACTTACATTGGCAGAAAGTGGCAAGTACCTCACCCATAGAAGATGTTCAATAAATATGTGTTAAATTAATGAAAGATGACAAGCAAATGAGTTCAGATTTAACGAAATATTTTATTATTTTTTAATATTTTTCCCAAATATTTTATTTATTTATTTGACAGAGAGAGAGAGATCACAAGTAGACATAAAGGCAGGCAGAGAGAGGGAGGAAGCAGGCTCTCCGCTGAGCAGAGAGCCCGGCGCAGGGCTCAAATCCAGGACCCTGAGATCATGACCTGAGCGGAAGGCAGAAGCTTAACCACTGAGTCACCCAGGTGTCCCAATATTTAATGAAATATTTTAAATGTTAATGATTTTATGTTATTGTAAATTATGTTTCCATTTTATAAAGCTCTTTCTAGGTATAGTTTTAAAAATAGAGGGGTGCTTACCTAAAAGAAGGGAGACCAGTAAGTCATGATATTCTGGCTAATGGTTAATGGGGGCAGGAATGGAATTTGCGAGGAGGGAAGAAACTGGAGTTATAGGTGAAAGAATCACTAGGTAGTGGTGACTTATTGGTTGTGGACATTTATCAAGTGTGACAAATTTGGGTTTAATGCCTTGAGTTTACTTACAGATAATGAATCCATTTACTAAGAAGTGATATACCTGTCATTAGTGCTGTTTACCAAAAACTATTGTGTTCCTGTCTTCTTCAAGTTTCATTGTAGGATCATTTTTTCTTGTATCTAATTGGTTGAGTAGAGCCATTTAGAAAAATTTTGGCCAAGGAATTCTGCAATGAAGTAAAATATGTCACTTTCAGGATGAGAATTTCTTTGTTGACGCAAGGGCCTATAGTGCTCTCTTCATTAAATCCTTACGATTACAAACTAATTCTAGGCAGTGATTGTTCTGTCAACCTATGGACTAAAGACAGCCATAGTTCTTTTTTTAACTCTCCTAATTAAGAGGTGGAGCTTAGTTTTCCATTCTGAATTATAGGATTGACTGCTTAACTAAGAGAATGTAGCAGAAATGATGCTGTGCCAATGTCAGATCTAGTCTTAAAGGGAATTGACAACTCTGCATCCTCCCTCTTGGAACATTTGCTCTTGGGACATGACCTGTAGGAACCCTGATGCCATGCTATGAGAAGCACAAGCCACCACCTAAACAGACTACATGTAAGTCTTCCAGCAGATAGTTTCATTGGAGCTTCCAGCCAAATCAGTGCATCAGATGACTGTAGACCCTACAGATATCATATGGAGTGGAAGAGTCCCAAGAGTCCATTCAGCCCACAGAACCATGAAAGGTAATAACAGAATTGTTGTGTTAAGTCACTAAATGTTGGGTGGTTTGTTACACAGAAAGAAATAACTGAGACAATCTAGATTCTGGAATAAGAATGTTGATGACAGGGAACAGAGACCACTCTCCCCAGACTATTCTTACAAAGCATAAGGAAGAAGTAAGACTTTTTTGTGTTAATCCCTTGAGATTTTCAGGTGTTGTTTAGGATAAAATAACCTAGACTAACCCGATCAATAAACACAGAATATTCCATACTGTGGAAGTAACAAGTTTTCTTGGAAATTTAAAAATAAGCTTATTTTTTTTTAAAGATTTTATTTATTTTATTTGACAGACAGAGATTACAAGTAGACAGAGAGGCAGGCAGAGAGAGAGAGAGAGGAGGAACAGGCTCCCTGCTGAGCAGAGAGCCCGATGCGGGACTCGATCCCAGGACCCCGAGATCATGACCCGAGCCGAAGGCAGCGGCCCAACCCACTGAGCCACCCAGGCACCCCGAAAATAAGCTTATTTTTATACCAAGGTGACAACCAAGTAAAGATGTCCAGGGGCATATGGATCTTACACATGGGAAGTCTAGTGTCACTCTATAGGCTTTTATTAAAGATGTATATGTTGATAAACTACTCTAGGAGTATATTTAATCTGGATTTTATAGTGATTTTAGGGTAGTTGAAGGCCACATTAAACTTTTGGGATCCTTGACTTTTGAATTATAAATCATCATTGTAACTATATAAAACATTTGTGAAACCAATTTGGCGAGGTATAATCTTCATCCTCAGGGACGCTCAGCCTTCTCTGATCCATATTAATCCATAATTCAAACTCTTTCCTTAAAAAAAAAAAAAAAAAAGGCTTTCTTTTCCTTTTTCCTATTATTTCATTTTATAGTCAGTCCTTTCTGCAGCTTGAAGATTCTGTCATTCCCAACTTCATATCAACTAAATATTTGGTCAGCATGACACAATCTGTGTTTCAATAATTACTTTAATGTCTTAAGTAGAATAAGATTCTTCAACTGGTTACTGAAAATTAAATTATGAACAAATACTGAACACTAGTTAGGGATCCACAGGACTGTATGAGTTCAACATGAACAGGTTATACCAAAAAGCCTTCTCTAAAAGCACATGGTATCAGTTGACAGATAGATTTTGGGACTAAAGATACCCCTTACATTGAATGCATGTCTTCTCTTCTCTGTAATTGTGGAAAGATCACCAACCTTGCAGAGTTGCTTCCAGGAGGACCTGAGTTTATAACTTGTACAGTGTTTGGCATATATACGTGTTTATTCAGGAACTAGAACAAACCAGTACTAATTCAGCAATGTCAATTTCAAGTCCTCACAATAATACAGGGTGTAATCAAAGTGGGCAGGTACATTTTCTTTTCTTTTCTTTTTTTTTTTTTTTTAAGATTTTATTTATTCTTCAGAGAGAGAGGGAGAGAGAGCGAGCACAGGCAGACAGAATGGCAGACAGAGGCTGAGGGAGAAGCAGGCTCCCTGCTGAGCAAGGAGCCCGATGTGGGACTTGATCCCAGGACGCTGGGATCATGACCCGAGCCGAAGGCAGCTGCTTAACCAACTGAGCCACCCAGGCATCCCGGTACATTTTCTTATACATAGGATTCATTTTCCTTCTACAGAGAAAGTTATCCTCTTTCCTGTCTAAAGAAAAGAAGCTAAATGAAGTAGAGTAGCATGGCTTTTCCTTCATCATCTTTTAATATTTTACCTTCAGCCCTAAGCAGCAGACCTTCTTCTTTTTATTATCCTTCTTGATTTAAACATGATTTTTAGGATTCCTTTTTGTTTCCTTTGGAATTTTTCTCAATTCCATTTTAGCTATAAAATAACTGGCAATTTTCTTAGGTGTATGAATTATTATTCTGTCATCATTCTTGCTTATATCACTACTTCCATCATCTTACATGTTTTCACATTCATCGGCAAGCTCCCCAGGCAGCTGCATGATCTCTTTAGGTATCTCAACATTTTTTTCTTCATCAAAACCATCTGGGATTGTATGGTCCGAAGACCATTTGTGATAGTCTTTATTTCCTTTTGTGGCACCTTCATTTTATTAATATATAGACATCAAGCCATTCTTTCTCTAAGATTTCTGAAATAAGGATTTTTAACATCTAGAAGTTTCCAACTCTGTGTACTGCTTTTTTTTTTTCCTTCTGGATTGAACAATTACTTTTTTCCAGGATTCCTGATATTTTTTCTTCCTTAATAAGCTCTTCTCTGTTGATAGGAATTGGGTCTAGGGACAGGTCCCCCTATTAAGTGTAGAATTGACCCAAATATCTGGTTTCCACAGAATGTTCTCATGGATGAATAATGGAAGTCCCCAATAAGTATTGTTTTACTTCAAACAAGTTTGATAACAAAACTATATTGACTTTTATTTTCTGGCTCATCTTGCTCTCTGAAGTATATCCAATCATGGCAAAATTTCTGCTCTACTCTCCTTTGAACCTCACCCAGACAGCATCGTGTTTTCATGATTTTCACAGGAAGCTCTTCACAATTCTGCCCTTCTTGTGCTTCCTCACTACTTAAGTTCTGACAAATTGATGGGGTAAAGAGTCAGGTAGACAAGACTGAAATTAGGCTAGCTAGTGAAGCTTTAATTCAAACATCTTCATTGTACATTGTCTAGACTAACACTATTTTATTTTATTTTAAAGATTATTTTCTTTATTTAAGGCAGTAGGGGACAGAGGGGAAGGGAGAGAGTCTTAAGTAGACTCCATGCTGAGCATGGAGTGCGACACAGGGCTTGATCTCACAACCCTGCATTGACTGCCAAGAGTCAGGCGCTTAACTGACTGCACCACCCAAGAGTCCCATGGACTAACTGCTAATATTTTAAATAACAGTAACAATAAGAATGGTCTTGTTATATAGAAATACATTTCCTTTTGCTCCATTTTCTACATTTCTATATGGGAAAACCATGTGGCTGCCCATGAACAAAATATTTCTAGAATGAAATTGAAGGCATCAGGTCATAAAGCTGTTTGTCATTTATTAGTAAGACAACACAATGGACAGTAGAGTGTAGGGCTCTGGAGCCAGAATGTCTGATTTATATCCTAGATGCACCACTAACTAGTAGAATAACTCTGATATATTACTTAACTTCTGAGTTAGCTTGCTTATTCATCCAATGAGGATAATTATAGACTCACATTCATAGGATTAAATAAGTTAATATACATAAAGTGCTAGAACATGCCTACATATGATGAAGGCTATCATTTCTATCTGACAGGTATGCTTGGCTTAGAATGGCAGCATGCATTGATAGAATGAACAATGAACGCAAGCTTCAGAGTTGAGTACTAAGTCCTCCTTGATCTTGCTATTTATTAACTATATGGCCTTAGGGAATGACTTCATTTTTTATCTTGTTGTCTTTCCTATAAAATGAGGATGAAAGTATATCACAGGATTGATGTGAGCATTGATGTGGGTGTGGCAGAGAAGATGCAGGACACAGGATAGACACTCTTCCTTTGGGAGTGTTTTTAAGACTCTCCCTGCCCTCAAGGGGTTTTTTATCATGTATGGGAGGCAGCCCTGGGTTGTGATTAAGTTTTGCTCTGAAGTTAGATAGATTCTGGCTTTTCTTTTTTTTTTTAAGTTCTTTTTTTCTACAGTGTTTTTTTTTTTTTTTCTTTTTTAAAAGATTTTATTTATTTGAGAGAGAGAGCGTGAGAGCACAAACAGGGGATGCTGCAGAGGGAGAGGGAGAAGCGGTCTCCCCACTAACAGGGAACCTCACATGGGGCTTGGGCCCAGGACTCTGGAATCATGACCTGAGCTGAAGGCAGACACTTAAACAAGGGAGCCACCCAAGCGCCCCATAGATTAGGTTTCAACTCTTTACCAGCTATGAACATTTGGGAAAGTTATGGAAACTCACTTTTTCTCATTCTTATTACTTACCTATAAAATGGATAATCACTTGAATTGTGAGAATTAAGTGAAATAATCTAAACAGAAACTTTAGCACGATGCCTGGAGCATCACAGTCGCTCTCCCTATTATCATGTACTTGTCTCCCTTGTCATGAAACCAATTTCTGACTAAACCTTATAAATTTGCCTACAAGGATAAAATACACTAAATAATGGACATCAAATTTCTGGTTGGTTTCATAGTTACATTTCCAAGTATAAAAGAATAATTCAGAATTTTACTGTACATATCAGTTTATGTGAATGTCAATAGTCACCAACAGTCTAAAAGGCTGATCCACTTTTCTTTTTTTTTTTTTATTTGTCAGAAAGAGAGAGAGAGAGAGCACACAAGCAGGAAGAGAGGCAGGCAGAGGTGAAGAGAGAGGCAGGCTCCCTGCTGAGCAAGGAGCCCGATGTGAGACTCGATCCCAGGACCCTGGGATCATGACCTGAGCTGAAGGCAGCAGCTTAACCCACTGAGCCACCCAGGCGTCCCTGATCCACTTTGTTTTATGAGAAGTTTCAATCATAGAACCTGCAAAGATGTGGATCAGATGCTGGGTTTTTTGGTGTGTGTTTTATTTATTTATTTTAAGATTTTGTTTATTTATTTGATAGAAAGAGAGAGAGAGAGAGACTGCACCATGGGGGGCTGGGGCACAGGGAGAGGGAGAAGCAGAGCACGGAACCCAATGCAGGGCTAAATCCCAGGACCCTGAGATCATGACCTGAGCTGAAGGCGGACACTTAACCGTATGATCCTCCCAGGCACCCCCAGATGCTGAGGTTTTGTGACAAAAGTGTGTGCTGTCATTCTGTGAGGCTCTATTTGGTAGAGAGCTGGATTTCCCAGCAAACTCTATCACAACCAAATGTCTATATCAGTGATGAGTGAAGTACTTATATGTATGAACATAATTGGTTTTCCAAAAGTTTTAATAGGTGATGAATATTAATAGATTATTATGGTTATAATTATTTCAATAAGGACTAGGATTTGATTTGTAGTTCTGTCAACTATTAGGTATAAGACTTAATACTGAACTCCTCCCTGGTCTTCAAAAAAGGTGCATTAGCCCCTACATTTCAGAACTATTATGAAAATTAAAATATAAAGTACATGAATGCAACTAGACTATACATGTTACCTAGTGGATACTCAAATGATATTTATTTCCAATCCATTTTTTCATCCCTCTCTGCCTTATACTATCTACCACTCAAACTGTTTGCTGATTACTCTACAAGATAACTTACGAAGCTTTTCTTTCTTTTTTTTAAAGATTCTTTATTTATTTATTAGAGTGAGATCACAAGTAGGCAGAGAGGCAGGCAAAGAGAGAGAGGGAAGCAGGCTCCCTGCTGAGCAGAGAGCCAATGGGGGGGCTCAATGTGGGGTGGATCCCAGTACCCTGGGATCATGACCTGAGGCGAAAGCAGAGGCTTTAACCCACTGAGCCAGCCAGGCGCCCCACTTTTGAAGCTTTTAATCCAAATCTGTTTCTTACACCTTGACTATAGTTCACTGACTTTTCACTCTTGCAAGCTACCAATATTTTATATTCTCTTTCTCATCTTCCCTCATAGTCCTTGAAAATGTCTTACAGGGACATTGTAAGAAAGTCATTGGAAGAAATACCATGGGTATTGGTAGCTTCTGGGAATAGAAAGTTCTTTGGGACTGCTGAAGCTTGGGTTTTATTGAGGTGATTAGGGAGAGGGGTCAGACATCCTGAAGGGAACAGTTAAGGAAGGCCACAGACACAATGCTAGTAAGTCTGTGCTTTATCTTGGAGGTTGTGGGTAGTCTCTTGGGTGTTTTTACAGGACAGTAACAGACTTTTCTTAGAAAACTTAAATTTCTGCTGATGTCTCAGTATGCTAATTTCCTAAAATCACCTTGATTTTCCTATAAGAGGAATTGATCTCCTGGCTGTGCATGAGATGTAAATGTTTTGAGCACTATGTGTGTGTAATGTGCCACCAAGACCTGGTTTTCCTCAAGAAAACACACATCATATTAGAAAAATGCCCCCTTCAACTCATCTTTAAACATTTTTTCATTAAAGAATCATAAATCATTTTAATACTCCCTCTCCTGCTCATATTATTTTCTTACATTTATTTATTCCATTATAGTCAAGGTACAGCATTAGTTGACTTAGCTGTATTTAAGCCATAGGTAAGACCTTTTTGTACTTGTTGCATTAAGAGTTTTAGTTTATTTGTTTTATGTTTTCAAGTAAAGCACTGCATATGAAATAACTCTGGTTTGCAACACGGCAAGTTGGATGCTCATTCTAATCTGTAATTTCATATTCAGTGGCCCTTGGCGAACTAAACACTATCCTTGAGTTTCATTTTTCTTCTGTGTAAATGGAGTACAGTTAGGATATCATTTATGACTCCTCAATCTTTAACATTCTATTTTTCTGGTATGTGTAAAACTGTTAAATTCTATGGAGATAGAAGGAAGTAACTTTTATATTTTTTTTTGCATCATGCTCTCTTTATTTGAGAATATGATCCATATAATTTTCATAAATGGAGAGGAAAAATAGAGAAAATACTAAGAAATATGGCAAAATGAGTAGTCAATTATTTTACCCAAGCATTAGCACTTAGAAAAAGAAAAAAAATGCAGTTTCCTGTTCCCTCAAGATTATTAATTGAAAACAGGCTTGGAGAGCCCATTTTATAGAAAGCTACAAGTAATGGAGTAGACAGAAAAGTGTAAGAATTCATTAGACTTTCAAGGGCACTGCGTTGGAGGCAGGGTGAATTTCATTTTCATGTGAAAATGATTACATATAATTTGTGACATCCTCCTATAATTTTCACATGATAATGAACTGCATGTGTGAAAATGTACCTATATATATAAAGAACATTATTATTCTCATTGAGCTCTGACAATTATTTCTCTTCTGTCATACTGACTGCATCTGTCAAGTCAAAGTGTGAGTGAAATTTGCTTTTAGAGAGAGTTTCAGTTGCAATAAAGAAGAGTATCCACACTAATAATATATACATACACACACATATACATACACCCATACATAAGCATTCACTCAGAGGGCGGGACCCTGCCTGAGTCTGACAATTAACCATTATTGTTCACTCTGTGTAGCTTTCCATGTAGAATTCATCCTTTATAATTTATGTGTGTATGTATGTGTGTGTGTACATGTATGTCTGTGCATATTATATAAGAAATAAAGATTAAACTTATTGTTTTAACAAACCAACCACCTTTCTATGTTTTCTTGGATTTTTTTCCCCCTTGGTGTAGCTGGTCTTACCATACTGGTGAATACCCTCAGAATTCTGAGTAGAGGATTGGTGCCACTGTGGAACTGTCCATGAGAACCAGTGTCTCAGAAACTTCAGAGCTGCTGCCAACGCAGTCAGGGGTTTTAACTTTAGCAGAATAATTTGGGAAGGCCATTCCAGGAGATGGTGTTTATCTACTTTCCAAAGCACAGGTAGAGGCTGTGAGTCTTGTGGAATTAGTTATGATTTAAACACTTTGTTTTAGCCATTTTCATTAACTGTAATGACCCTAACTATAAATTATTCACTTTATTTGCACTTCATTGTGCTTCTAATATGTAATCATGACCTACAAATTTGAATTCAAGTTTAAGAAGCTCATTTTACAAATAGATACATGTTTCACTTTTGGTTCTGGTTCAAACACGTGTTGCTATCTATTTTGTTCAACATTTAGGGTACAGAATAGATTTAAGCAGATAGCATTCTTAATTAGCTATGTGTACACGGTAATTATTTTTTTGTCAGCATATTTTAACACTGCATGATATCAAATAATGTTTAGAATAGTCCTACCTGAAAAAGACAAACAATATAGCAGATACATGAGGAGAAAAATTTCATGCATCAATACAAACCAAAATGCTAGTTCTTGAGGATGCTTTCTTAGCAAGTCTTTCTGCTTTCATAGAAATTTTAATCAAACTAAGCATGCAATTTTCTGGTTTATGGATTTAAACAGTTCTCAACTCTACAAAGACTCCAATTATCATGGCATGTTAAATCTTCAACAACTCTGCTCCCCAAGATTGTGGTTGACCTACGTTTTAGACACAAAAACTAGAAAATGCCTTCAAATCATAAATTTTTCATACTACCCAAAGTAGAAACCCACTTAAATTTTTAAATAGAGAAGCAGTATACAGTGGTGATTAAGTGGCAGGCTCTGGAGCCAGACTGCCCGACAATCCAGCCCTTTTCCTAACTTAGTGACCTTGAGCAAGTCACAAAATCTATCATAACTGTTTGTTCATATACAAAAAGAGAATAATACAAGGTTGTTAATTAGTAACAAATCAATACATATAAGGAAAGTGCTTATATTAATACCTGGCATACAAGGAGATCAATAGAAATACTTGTTATTATAATAATTATTATTGCTATCTTAGTATAATGCTCAAGGTAAATGCCAAGCACCATGATGAAAACTGGCTATGAAAGGAATAACTTGCTTCATAAACACCACAAATGGGGGGTACAATGCCTTGCTTTTTCTGAAAATCTAACAAAATATAAAGTGTTGACCTATCAATAGGTCAAGTTTTTTGTTTTTTTTGTTTTTTTGGGGTTTTTTTTGGTGTGCATTAACTATATTTCATCCCCACAAATAGTAACATAGGCCTTTTATAACTGTAATAAAATCATATTTCAATGTCCTTGTGAAATAAATGTGTAGGGAAAAAAACTATCAAAATATTAACCCTGATGGCTTACTATAGACTACCAAGAAAAATGAGTAAAAATGTTTTAAATATTTAAGTATTACAAAGTGATTATTTTTAAAAAACAAAACAACAAAAGAAAACTTGGGGCATATTCTAAGAGGACATAAAAAAAAAATTTAGCTTTACACCGAAGTGTGGAAGTCAGATTTTACTCCTGAGGCCATAAGCCAAGGTGGATGGAGGTGAGGTGAAAGCTGGCAGAAAGCTGGCATGAAAACTGCACAGAAACTATGAAGGCGTTCAAGGTCAAACTCCACAGACAGCTCAGAAATAGCCGTGGTGGTGAAGGGTATGATTTCACCGGTAATTAAGACGAGGAACCCCTGAGAGGTGCCAGTTAGGCAAATGGGTAGGTGAACACACCAACGAAGTCAATTCCATAAGCTCACCATGGAGGAGTTCTTTATCAAAACCTAGTGACTCCTACTTGTGAATTTTTAAACAGAACAGGGAAGAGGTTTGACAGGTTTGTAAAATTCTCACATTTATCTAAGGCTTATCCAGTCTATTCACATCTCTCTGACATTGACATTATGCTAAAAATCTGTTGAGATGAGATTCACTTAGGAAAGTTTAATTACAGTAGTCCCCCTCCCCCCTTGTCAGTGGCTTCACTTCCTACAGTTCCACAGGTTGGAAGAGGGAATAACATTCTGTGCAGAGGCTTTGAGACGAGAGAGCTTCATGTGTTTATCATAATATTGTATGTCAAAAACCTACCAAATATTTTTTTTTTACCATTTAGTTGAAGAAGCAGAATAGAGCAATGACATGAGACAGATAAAGATACATCAGTAGACAAATTTACATGGAAAGTTTTCTTATTATATTGTTAGCCATTTAACTTTCAGAGACTGTTTTCAACCCAAAGGACTCTGAAAGATGATTGCATCTTAAATCTTCCCCAATATGCTTTTCATCATATATCTTCCTTGAACATCTCAGAAAATGAGTGTCTTATAAAACATATGGTTGAATGTGGATGAGAAGTTGAGCAAAGAAAGGCTATCATTCAGCGGAACTCCAAACTCCTTACGAAAACAAATACAGTTAATAAGACATTACATTCTATCTTTTCTTTTTCATATAAAATAAATGAAATAAACATCTAAATTTCAAATGGTCAAACATGAATGAAAACCAGAGGCTAACACTTTCTTTTTTTCTTTTTTTTTTTTTTTAAAGATATGTCTATGCTGCTATGAATTAAAAATTGAATCCCTCTTGAAGTCCCTCTTGAGTTCCTTTTGAGTCCCTATCCCCCAGGAAAGATTTTAGTAATTATTAATTAAATTCATGAAAATTATAACCTCTTGATAACTGCCATTTGCTTCCAACATTCCACCACAGTGAATCAAGATGTATTTAAGGACCTACTTTTAAATTTTGTTGACATCAACATCAGATCGATGCCTGAAATAAAAGCATCTTCAAAATTCTTTCAAAAGCATTCAAATGGCACAGGTTTCACAGAATATCCACAGCCTGTTTAGTGAGATGTTTGGACTGAGAAGGAAAGAAGGACTCAAAAAACCCATCCCTACAGACCTCCGGCTTTAAAGGAGTCTCTTTCCATATAGAGGACAGGAGACTTCAACAACAACAGATACCTCAAGATGAAAATCACATCAGTAAAATTTAATCTCAGGTGTTTAGCAACCACAAACAAGTGTGGCCAAGGCTTACAAGATGCTATTTGGCAAATTCATCACTTGATATGTCAAGGTGTGGTCCCCAAATTTTTGGATTTTGTTAACCAGTACATATCTTATCTCTCGCTCTTTCAATTAATTTGTTTTTCTTTTCACTTTTGACCCCTTTGAAGAGGTATGAAGAGGATCTACTGATTCCTAATACTAATTTTTATGAAGATTATAAGGAAACTTCTAATATTAATGAATAGGGGAACTCATACACACATACTCACACACACATATTTGGGAGGGCAATAGTTCCAAAACTAGATAGGCAAGAATTCACTTTATAGGTGCTCTTTATTGTCCTAAATATTTTTCTCTCATATTCATTTTACAACTCCCTTGTACAGAAATATAGTGTTAAAATACCACAGAAAATCTGATGTCTCTTGCACTTAAGATTCATGAATATTTTACATGATACTCTGCCCCCAGGGACTTTGTATCACTAGAGTATTGCACTCTTTTCTTGATACATAAGTTATTCTAAAAATTCTTCCAATTCCAAGCAAGGACAGCCTGGAAAATCTGAACACAGTCAGGCTTGATCTGATGCAATTTAATTATAAAAATACACAAGTTAAGAAAGGAAAACAATTTTGTAACTTGTTTTTCTTTATTTCTTTACACTATAGTTGATTTTATTCTGTTTAACCAGTTACCACTATTCTAAAATAAAATTCATTCCAATAGCACATTTTACACAAAATCATTTATTTTAGTGTCCATTCCTCTTTCATCAAATATTTGTCACGCACTTTTGGTAGTCCAGACATGACACTAAGCACACGGGAACTGGTGATCAACGTGAGAGACTTGTTTCCGACCCTCACCATACAAATAAATCATTACTAATTGTGAAGAGTGTGATCAAGGAGACAATGGAGGGGAGAAGAAACGATAAGAAGGAGAGGTCTTATATGAGAAAATGGCTTTCAGGCTGAGTCCTGGGGGAGATAGCCTCCTGGGAAATGAGGGAGAGAAAGCAGTCTTGGCAGAAAGAACAGCAGAATCAGGAAAGAATTTGGCATATCTGAGGAGGAAAAAAAAATGACCACTATGTTTTCAGCAAACTTAACTAAGTGCCGAATGACCAAGGTAAGAAGAGAAAATTAGACAGGGTCTAGATCATGGACTTAACAGACTTTGGTAAAGACTTGTACTTTATTCTGAGTATCAGTGAAAATTTTTCAGCAGTGGAGTGATAATATTTGATTTGTAGTTCAAGTTCTCTCTGGGTGCTGTGGGGGCAGGAAGTCGTCAGTGGCTGGGACATAACAGTGGTGTAGCAAGAGAGTAGATTCTGATAAAATCATTTATTCTATCCAGTGGCAGGAATAATAACATTTGAAAATTTTGTAAAAATACATTTCTATTTCAACTACAGAATCACAGAGCTTGAAGGGAACATAGAGTTCACCCAGTCAAACCTCTCACTTCATGGTGGAAGAAGCTGAGATTCTGAAAGGCGAAGCACTGTGCCCATCATCCCACAGCTACTAGGCAAATCTTTGACTAGTCCCCAGTATTAAGGCTATCAGTGTAGGTCTGGTGCACTTTACACCACGAAATGTTAAGTTTCAGGAGGATATCTCCAGTGAGAAAACCTACACACAGAAACCATTACTAGAGGAACCAAGAGGCTATTGATGACAGTTGTTTAAGTAGCAAACAATTCTGAGAATGAGCAGACTCGAAGAGAATACTTTTAAATGTGTGGCTATGTGCAATAATCTACTGAATTATGTGGACCCTTTTAATCTTCTTTATTATCGGAATTAAATTATGTAAAATTTGCCTTTCTGGATGCCGCCTTTCATCTTCCAAATGAACTGAATTGAAGGGTACTTTTTAAAAACTGGTTTATAGATTTCTGGTTCAAGATTCTTAAACTGCCATTTCTCTCCTTTTCCTGCTCAGACTCTATTAACAGTATTGCGAACACATACAAAAAGATAAATTGTACAGACCCACATTCTGCTCTGAAAATCCAAGGGAGAGGTTTGGATCTTCTTGGAAAAGGTGGGCACGAAGAAAGGAAACAGTTAGAGATGGGACTAACAACTGGAATATTGAGTGAAAATCAATACAGGCACAGTTAATCTTTCCACCTCTTTCCCCATGTTGCTGCCAGGTATTTACCCATCAGTTTTTCTCCAAAGAGAAAGCCCTCTGAGAGCTCCAGGTATGAGTTACTTCTCTTAAACTCTCCACCATCAAGACTAGGTGATGTCAATTTGATTGTGGTTCTCTCACCTTCCCACCAGATAATAAGCCCCATAGACATACTAGAGAACAGTGTGAAAATACTTAAATACTCCTAGTATTATCAGATACTTGAGGAAAACAACTTAAAATTAAAAAAAAAAAACACTTAAAAAACACTAAAAAATTGATCTTTTAAAAACATGTCAGACATACCCTTTCCCTGCTGCTCAGTGTGAAATGCAAATCCTTCACAAGGCCTAGGGTGAGGTGTTCCCATTCACTCCTCTGGTTTCTGGTATACTCTGTGCCCTTCTCACTTTGCTTCAGCCACACTGACCGCCTTTCTTTTCCTGGAACATGCCAATAGGTGGCCTTTGCACTGCTATTCCCTCTGCCTGGAACATTCATCCTCCAACTTTTTGCCTAATAAATTCCTCTTTGCCTTTCAAAAAAAAAAAAAAAACACTAAAAAATAATTCTGACATCAGAATGTACTTAAACAGCCAGTCGAATCACTGTATTGTATACCTGAAACTAATAGAACACACCACGTTAACTATCCTGGAATTTAAGTAAAATAAAATTTTAAATGAACAAAGAACCAATCACAAAGACAACAAAAACCCTCTAATTAGTGATGCAGAGAGATTGAAGAATACATGGTTTCCTAATAAAAAAAGTTAAAATTAATACCTGAAAGTTTTTATAAAATAAAACAATAGAAACCAATCAGATTTAAAATGAATTATATGTGTTATACATTATATATACTAAATAGACTGGGAGGACTAAAAAGAACTGTCAGAAAATAAAACAAACAAAGAGATAGAAAAGAGAGTGAGCCAATCTAGGAGTTCCAATAGTTTTTTAATAGGAAATTAAAAATAAAGAGAGAGAGAGAGAGACAGAAAGGAAGGAAAGAAGAAAAGGGAGAAAATAATGGACTGAAGTTCTCAACTCTATCAGAGAATTTCCTAAATTTGAAGTGTTTCTGTGTGATAGAAACTTCCAATTACAAAGCACAAGGCACGAGAAATTAAAGCAAAACAATTTTTTTTTGAAAGGCAAAGCTACAATTAGACAAATTATTAAAACAACAGAAATTTATCTGCTCATAGTCCTGGACGCCAGAAGTCTGAAACCAAGGTTTTGGCCTGCCCATGCTCCCTCTGAAACCTGTAAGAGTATCCCTTTTTTGCCTCTTCCGGGCTCCTGGCCGGCAATATCTCTCAAACACTGACTGGCAGCTTCAGTCTCCACCTTTGTCATCATGTGGCATTCTCCCTGTGCCTGTCTTCACCTGACTGACTTCTTAGAAGGACACCAGCCATATTGGATTAGTGACCGACCCTTGCCAGTAGGACCTTATCTTCATGTAACTAACTACATCTGCAATGATCTTATTTCTAAATAAAGTCACGTTCTGATGTACTTGGGGGGTTAAGACTTCCAAATAGCATTTTGGGGGGTGGAAGCATAATTTAACCTATCACAGTCACTGACACAGAAATAAGAAATAGGCACTAGAGTTCTTGTCAACAACAATAAATGTTAATGACATGAAGTAATGCCTTCAGAGTAAGTAGGAAAAATTATTATTACCTTAGAAGTGTATGCTTAGTTCAACTATCAATCAAGTATGAGTAAAGACATTCTATAGGAATTGATAGGTTTTTCTCCAATACATCTTTCTAAGGAAGTAATATTAAGATCTTCTCTGAAAACAAAACAAAACAAAACAAACCAGTAAGTCTGGGATAAAGAAACAATGTCTCAAACCTAGGAGAGTGCTATCCCCTCTCCACAACAAGAATGGGATTGGCCTACAAAAATGAACATGAGTAGAGGGCTTCAGAAGAAAGTTATAAAAGAAATAAGGAAAATCAACAAAATCAATACATGATTTTGGAATATACTAGTGTGCGTAGATAGAAGTGAAAAGAGGGATATTCATTCAAATATAGCTCTAAAAACACTGCCATTGGTTGTTCAGAGGCCTGGCAACGCAATCTGGTAAGAAGGACATTTAATCACAGAGCACTACCTACCTTAAGCCACATTTGTATAATCATCATTATACAGACATATTTATGTTCTGTGTTTAGAATCAACCCATGGAGATGGAGCAACCTGGGTGACTCACTAGGTTAAACATCTGCCTTTGGCTCAGGTCAAGATCCCAACATCCTGGGATCAAGCCCCCTATCAGGCTTCCTGCCAAGTGGGGAGACTGCTTCTCCCTCTCCCTCTGCTCCCCTTGCTTGTTCTCTCTCTGTGTCAAGTAAAAAAACAAAACAAAATCTTTTTTTAAAAAAAGAAACAAACCAGGACAAATCATAAACTAATTAACTATGATTACAGAAGAATGCAAACATCAACTGTGAAAATACAAAGTAAAAAAAAAAAAAAAAGTAAAGTTTGGGTCATGGGACTTGGAAGGCAGAGTGAAGGCAAAGTTTGGAGTTTTAAAATCTCCATTCACACAAACTGAAACCAAAGTCTCTTAAAAAAATGGGGCATAAATAAAATCTGGACTTAAAAATAGGCTGCTTAAAGGTGCAGAGATGACCAAAGGAACCCTGTGGTTCTTTCAATATGACAAGTACAATCCTACTTCCTGTTTTCCTACTTGCTGTTCTCTCTATCTGGAAACGTCTTACTCCAGATATCCACCGGGCTTTTTCTCTCCCACAGCACATTCAGGTTTCGGTCCAAATGTTTGCTTCTCAGAGACGTTTGACAGAGACGTTTTCATCTCTGTAGTGTAACGATGCTTTGTTCTTTCTCATAGTGTTTATAAACACCAAATATTACAGTGTATGTTTATTTATTTGTAGTCTCCCTCTCCGAGTGGAGCTTTGTGAGGTCAGCACTTTGTCATTGTTCTGTTTCTCACAGATTATTGTCTGGCATATAGTAAGTGAGCAAAATGTATGTGTTTGTTGAATAAATGAAGGAACAACCGTGGAGGAAGTGGGAATATTGTTATCATTGAAATGGAAGGAAATGGGAATGGGATATATTAGTTGTCTATTACTGAGAAACAACTTACCCCAAAACTTAGTGGCTTGAAACAACAAGAAGCATTTATTATCTGATAATTTTTGTGAGTCAGAAATTCAAGAGCAGTTCATCTTGGTAGTTCTAATTCTGGTGTCTCTTAGGCTAGGGCTATAGTCATTGAAATATATGCCCGCAGAGAAAAAAAACGGTTATTTACATGGCTGGAACTTCTTGCTGCCTTGTTGGCAGAAGTTCTCGGTTCTTTACCCTTTACCATCAGGATCTCTCTCCTTATAGGACTGCTTGAGTATTTTCACAACATAGAAGCTAGCTTTCCCTATAAAAAGTGATGCAAGAAAGTAAGTCAGAAGCTACAATGGCCTTTTTTGACTTAATTTTGAAAGTCACACGCCATCATTTTCTCAAAATCCTATTACATAGATCAGCCTTATTCACTGAGGGAAGAGCTCACAGAGAGAGCTGAATAGCAGGCAGAAAGTCTCTTTTGGGACCATACTGAAAGCTAGCTGCCAAAGGCAGAGAGAAAATAACATAAGTGAGCTAAATCCTCAGTTAGTATCATGGGAATCAGTAGATAATGGCTAAATTAATAAATCAAAAAGTAGTGGATATTACATTGGTTAGAGATAAAGAAGTTAACAGGTGGTGGGATGAATCCAGTTTACACCAATTTGCAAGAAGTCTGTAGTTAAATTTTCAGGGATTTTGTGAATGGTTGTGAAACACAGGCATTATTAAAAACAAAAATATTAAAGCTATATATATAGAAAATCATTATACACAAAGGTATTAATACTCAAAACTTGTCATTTCCAAATTATTTTACTGCATTGAACTTTCATCTATGCTCTTGAGATTATTTACGTATAGTATCTAGAGGCAGGATACTATATAACAGCTATATATATAACTATATAACAGTATATAACTACATATACCCTCACAACTCTGTTCAGTGACAACCATGTTGGTTTATTGAAATCTGCCTGACAAGAATATTTACAACACAGAAATCAACTAGTGCTATATATCAAGGCTTGTTCTATTGCTATATTGGTTTTCTAGACTTAAGAAAATAAAGGAAAAAATGTTAATGAAGCAGATTAATTTTAAAATTTGTCATTAGTATAGCCATTAAATTGCAAATAACACAAATAACAGAGAAAATATTCTTTCAGTGTTCAAAAAATGGTATCCATTTTAGCAAAAAAAAAAAAAAAATCACTTACATTATAAATGAACAGTAAAATCCAAACCTCCATCTCATTGTTTCATTAAAAAAATTTTTTTTATTTGTATTTACTGGAGAGAGAGAGAGAGAGCACACAAGTGGGGAGGGGGGCACGGAGGAGGTGCAAGAGGGACAAGCAGACTCCCTGGTGAGCAGGGAACCCAACATTGGGAGTGGGTTTGATCCAAGGACCCTGGGCAGACACTTAAACAACTGAGTCACCCAGGAATCCCATTTTTATTTTTTTAAAAGATTTTATTCATTTAGAGAGAGAGCAGGAGCATGCGTGAGAGTGGGAGAAGGGCAGAGGGAGAGGGCAAACCTCAACTCCACGTTGAGAACAGAGCCTAGTGGGGGGCTCCATCTCAGAACCCTGAGATCATGACCTGAGCCAAAATCCAGAGCCTGTTGTCAATTGACTGAGCCATCCAGCACCCTTCCTTGTTTCACTTTCACTTCACTCATTTATGTAAATGTAAATATCAACAAAGACTCCTATTAGAACTAAACCTGGAGGACTAGCTATTAAATATTTACATCATTGAAGATAACCAACCAAAAAATTAAAAACTAAATAGCTGAAAGTATTTATTTCTGAGGAGTGGGAATGGTAGAGGCATGGATATTGCTTTTTATGGCAAGCCGTTTTGCAACACTGTTCTATGTGCCTTTTTTGAAAACTTTCTTTAAAAGAGTTTACAAGTAATTTACAAAATCAACTTGAACCAAACTTACTCCTGAAATAATAATTTGATTTGTTTAGCGATAGTTTGGGGAGATTACCACAAGTAGACTATTACCCATAAGTAGAGGTAAAAACTATCTTATTGTTCTAGACTATATTTCAAGGATGTTTCTCTGTGGGATAGACTTGAAGATAGTGTGTTTCACTCCAGAGCAAAGGGCAAGTTTGCTTGTAATATAATCAAGATGTCTCCTTACAGGACAAAGAGGAGCCATGGTTACTACTTAGGATTCTTCAGCTATAATTTAAATCTGCTGTTGCTTGTTCAGTATTCACCTGGACCCCTTAGTGTCACCTCCACAGAACCTGGTAGGGGTGGGAGGGTGGCAGGGTTACTGATGTATATATAAATCTTGTGCTTCTTGCTTTACTGCAAGCAATACATTCTTTTGTCTCAGGAATTTCATGTCTCTTGCCAGTATTCATGGAATAGTGGAGAATTAACTTTCTAACTTTCAAGTAAGGTGAAACCCAATGCTTCACAGTCCTTAACAATAAGCCTCCAAAATATATCAAATGTTTAAGAAAAAAATATTTAGATCCTTTCCTTAGCATTTGGGTAGAGAGAGATTTACCAAGAAATTTAATGAAGCATAAGGTTCAGGGCCCCTCATTTGTGTTGGCTCCTTCAAATATCTCCATACCTGGAGAGGAGTCAAGATGGCGGAGAAGTAGCAAGCTGAGACTGCTTCAGCTAGCCGGAGATCAGCTAGATAGCTTATCTAAAGATTGCAAACACCTGAAAATCCATCGGCAGATCAAAGAGAAGAAAAACAGCAATTCTGGAAACAGAAAAACAACCACTTTCTGAAAGGTAGGACCGGCAGAGAAGTGAATCCAAAGCGACGGGAAGATAGACCCCGGGGGGAGGGGCCGGCTCCCGGCAAGCAGCGGAGCAACCGTGCACAAAATCAGGACTTTTAAAAGTCTGTTCCACTGAGGGACATCGCTCCAGAGGCTAAACCGGGGCGAAGCCCACGCGGGGTCAGCGTGGCCTCAGGTCCCACAGGGTCACAGAAGGATCGGGGGTGTCTGAGTGTCGCAGAGCTTGCGGGTATTGGAACGGGAAAGCCGGCTACAGAGACAGAGCCGACAGTAAGCTCGCAGCTCGGTGTTACTTGAACCGGTCGCAGGCTCGGTGAGCTCGGAGCGCGGCCGGAGGTCAGGCAGACGGGAGTAACTGGGCGCGGTTCTCTGAGCGCGCACTGAGGAGTGCGGCCCTGGGCTCTCGGCTCCTCCGGGCTGGAGACCAGGAGGCCGCCATTTGTATTCCCGTCCTCTGGAACTCTACGGAAAGCGCTCAGGGAACAAAAGCTCCTGAAAGCAAACCCGAGCCGATTACTCACCCCGGCCCCGGGTAAGGGCGGTGTAATTCCGCCTGGGGCAAAGACACTTGAGAATCACTACAACAGGCCCCTCCCCCAGAAGATCAACAAGAAATCCAGCCAAGACCAAGTTCACCTACCAAGGAGTGCAGTTTCAGTACCAAGGAGAGCAGCAGAATTCCAGAGGAGGAGAAAGCCAAGCACGGAACTCATGGCTTTTTTCCTGTGATTTTTTTTAGTCTTGCAGTTAATTTAATTTTTTCTTTTTCATTTTTTTTTTCTCGCCTTAGGGTAAAATTTTTTTTTAACTGTTACCTTTTTCTTTTTTAACGATTTTATACTAGTTTATCTAATATATATATTTTTTCTTTTTTACATTTTTCTTAGGTGTATTCTTTTTTTAAAAATTCTTTTCTTTTCTTTT
>NC_081557.1:157372499-157405447 GCF_022355385.1 Mustela nigripes | reverse complement strand
TTTTTGTTTTTTTTTTTTTTCTTTCTTCCTTTTTGAACCTCTTTTTATCCCCTTTCTCCCCACTCACGATTTTGGATCTCTTCTAATTTGGTTAAAGCATATTTTCCTGGGGTTGTTGCCACCCTTTTAGTATTTTACTTGCCCCTTCATTTAGTCTTATCTGGAGAAAATGACAAGACGTAAAAATTCAACACAAAAAAAAGAACAAGAGGCAGTACCGAAGGCTAGGGACCTAATCAATACAGACATCGGTAATATGTCAGATCTAGAGTTCAGAATGACAATTCTCAAGGTTCTAGCCGGGCTCAAAAAAGGCATGGAAGATATTAGAGAAACCCTCTCGAGAGATATAAAAGCCCTTTCTGGAGAAATAAAAGAACTAAAATCTAACCAAGGTGAAATCAAAAAAGCTATTAACGAGGTGCAATCAAAAATGGAGGCTCTCACTGCTAGGATAAATGAGGCAGAAGAAAGAATTAGTGATATAGAAGACCAAATGACAGAGAATAAAGAAGCTGAGCAAAAGAGGGACAAACAGCTACTGGACCACGAGGGGAGAATTCGAGAGATAAGTGACACCATAAGACGAAACAACATTAGAATAATTGGGATTCCAGAAGAAGAAAGAGAGAGGGGAGCAGAAGGTATACTGGAGAGAATTATTGGGGAGAATTTCCCCAATATGGCAAAGGGAACGAGCATCAAAATACAGGAGGTTCAGAGAATGCCCCTCAAAATCAATAAGAATAGGCCCACACCCCGTCACCTAATAGTAAAATTTACAAGTCTCAATGACAAAGAGAAAATCCTGAAAGCAGCCCGGGAAAAGAAGTCTGTAACATACAATGGTAAAAATATTAGATTGGCAGCTGACTTATCCACAGAGACCTGGCAGGCCAGAAAGAGCTGGCATGATATTTTCAGAGCACTAAACGAGAAAAACATGCAGCCAAGAATACTATATCCAGCTAGGCTATCATTGAAAATAGAAGGAGAGATTAAAAGCTTCCAGGACAAACAACAACTGAAAGAATTTGCAAATACCAAACCAGCTCTACAGGAAATATTGAAAGGGGTCCTCTAAGCAAAGAGAGAGCCTACAAGTGGTAGATCAGAAAGGAACAGAGACCATATACAGTAACAGTCACCTTACAGGCAATACAATGGCACTAAATTCATATCTCTCAATAGTTACCCTGAATGTTAATGGGCTAAATGCCCCTGTCAAAAGACACAGGGTATCAGAATGGATAAAAAAACAAAACCCATCTATATGTTGCCTCCAAGAAACACATTTTAAGCCCGAAGACACCTCCAGATTTAAAGTGAGGGGGTGGAAAAGAATTTACCATGCTAATGGACATCAGAAGAAAGCAGGAGTGGCAATCCTTATATCAGATCAATTAGATTTTAAGCCAAAGACTATAATAAGAGATGAGGAAGGACACTATATCATACTCAAAGGGTCTGTCCAACAAGAAGATTTAACAATTTTAAATATCTATGCCCCCAATGTGGGAGCAGCCAACTATATAAACCAATTAATAACAAAATCAAAGAAACACATCAACAATAATACAATAATAGTAGGGGACTTTAACACTCCCCTCACTGAAATGGACAGGTCATCCAAGCAAAAGATCAGCAAGGAAATAAAGGCCTTAAACGACACACTGGACCAGATGGACATCACAGATATATTCAGAATATTTCATCCCAAAGCAACAGAATACACATTCTTCTCTAGTGCACATGGAACATTCTCCAGAATAGATCACATCCTCGGTTCTAAATCAGGACTCAACCGGTATCAAAAGATTGGGATCATTCCCTGCATATTTTCAGACCACAATGCTCTAAAGCTAGAACTCAACCACAAAAGGAAGTTTGGAAAGAACCCAAATACATGGAGACTAAACAGTATCCTTCTAAAGAATGAATGGGTCAACCGGGAAATTAAAGAAGAATTGAAAAAAATCATGGAAACAAATGATAATGAAAATACAACGGTTCAAAATCTGTGGGACACAACAAAGGCAGTCCTGAGAGGAAAATATATAGCGCTACAAGCCTTTCTCAAGAAACAAGAAAGGTCTCAGGTACACAACCTAACCCTACACCTAAAGGAGCTGGAGAAAGAACAAGAAAGAAACCCTAAGCCCAGCAGGAGAAGAGAAATAATAAAGATCTGAGCAGAAATCAATGAAATAGAAACCAAAAAAACAATAGAACAAATCAACGAAACTAGGAGCTGGTTCTTTGAAAGAATTAATAAAATTGATAAACCCCTGGCCCGACTTATCAAAAAGAAAAGAGAAAGGACCCAAATAAATAAAATCATGAATGAAAGAGGAGAGATCACAACTAACACCAAAGAAATACAAACTATTATAAGAACATACTATGAGCAACTCTACGCCAATAAATTTGACAATCTGGAAGAAATGGATGCATTTCTAGAAACATATAAACTACCACAACTGAGCCAGGAAGAAATAGAAAGCCTGAACAGACCCATAACCAGTAAGGAGATTGAAACAGTCATTAAAAATCTCCAAACAAACAAAAGCCCAGGGCCAGACGGCTTCCCGGGGGAATTCTACCAAACATTTAAAGAAGAACTAATTCCTATTCTCCTGAAACTGTTCCAAAAAATAGAAATGGAAGGAAAACTTCCAAACTCATTTTATGAGGCCAGCATCACCTTGATCCCAAAACCAGACAAGGATCCCACCAAAAAAGAGAGCTATAGACCGATATCCTTGATGAACACAGATGCGAAAATACTCAACAAAATACTAGCCAATAGGATTCAACAGTACATTAAAAGGATTATTCACCACGACCAAGTGGGATTTATTCCAGGGCTGCAAGGTTGGTTCAACATCCGCAAATCAGTCAATGTGATACAACACATCAATAAAAGAAAGAACAAGAACCATATGATACTCTCAATAGATGCTGAAAAAGCATTTGACAAAGTACAACATCCCTTCCTGATCAAAACTCTTCAAAGTGTAGGGATAGAGGGCACATACCTCAATATCATCAAAGCCATCTATGAAAAACCCACCGCAAATATCATTCTCAATGGAGAAAAACTGAAAGCTTTTCCGCTAAGGTCAGGAACACGGCAGGGATGTCCATTATCACCACTGCTATTCAACATCGTACTAGAGGTCCTAGCCTCAGCAATCAGACAACAAAAGGAAATTAAAGGCATCCAAATCGGCAAAGAAGAAGTCAAATTATCACTCTTCGCAGATGATATGATACTATATGTGGAAAACCCAAAAGACTCCACTCCAAAACTGCTAGAACTTATAGAGGAATTCAGTAAAGTGTCAGGATATAAAATCAATGCACAGAAATCAGTTGCATTTCTCTACACCAACAGCAAGACAGAAGAAAGAGATATTAAGGAGTCAATCCCATTTACAATTGCATCCAAAACCATAAGATACCTAGGAATAAACCTAACCAAAGAGACACAGAATCTATACTCAGAAAACTATAAAGTACTCATGAAAGAAATTGAGGAAGACACAAAGAAATGGAAAAATGTTCCATGCTCCTGGATTGGAAGAATAAATATTGTGAAAATGTCTATGCTACCTAAAGCAATCTACACATTTAATGCAATTCCTATCAAAGTACCATCCATCTTTTTCAAAGAAATGGAACAAATAATGCTAAAATTTATATGGAACCAGAAAAGACCTCGAATAGCCAAAGGGATATTGAAAAAG
The DNA here is from genome assembly GCF_022355385.1 of Mustela nigripes. NCBI lineage: Eukaryota > Metazoa > Chordata > Mammalia > Carnivora > Mustelidae > Mustela > Mustela nigripes. Next base: position 157,401,698 of record NC_081557.1, on the reverse strand, counting down.
AAAGCCAACGTTGGTGGCATCACAATTCCGGACTTCAGGCTCTATTACAAAGCTGTCATCATCAAGACAGCATGGTACTGGCACAAAAACAGACACATAGATCAATGGAACAGAATAGAGAGCCCAGAAATAGACCCTCAAATCTATGGTCAACTAATCTTCGACAAAGCAGGAAAGAATGTCCAATGGAAAAAAGACAGCCTTTTCAATAAATGGTGCTGGGAATATTGGACAGCCACATGCAGAAAAATGAAATTGGACCATTCCCTTACACCACACACAAAAATAGACTCAAAATGGATGAAGGACCTCAATGTACGAAAGGAATCCATCAAAATCCTTGAGGAGAACACGGGCAGCAACCTCTTCGACCTCTGCCGCAGCAACATCTTCCTAGGAACAACGCAAAAGGCAAGGGAAGCAAGGGAAAAAATGAACTACTGGGATTTCATCAAGATCAAAAGCTTTTGCACAGCAAAGGGAACAGTTAACAAAATCAAAAGACAACTGACAGAATGGGAGAAGATATTTGCAAACGACATATCAGATAAAGGACTAGTGTCCAGAATCTATAAAGAACTTAGCAAACTCAACACCCAAAGAACAAATAATCCAATCAAGAAATGGGCAGAGGACATGAACAGACATTTCTGCAAAGAAGACATCCAGATAGCGAACAGACACATGAAAAAGTGCTCCATATCACTCGGCATCAGGGAAATACAAATCAAAACCACAATGAGATATCACCTCACACCAGTCAGAATGGCTAAAATCAACAAGTCAGGAAATGACAGATGCTGGCGAGGATGCGGAGAAAGGGGAACCTTCCTACACTGTTGGTGGGAATGCAAGCTGGTGCAGCCACTCTGGAAAACAGCATGGAGGTTCCTCAAAATGTTGAAAATAGAACTGCCCTATGACCCAGCAATTGCACTATTGGGTATTTACCCTAAAGATACAAATGTAGTGATCCAAAGGGGCACATGCACCCGAATGTTTATAGCAGCAATGTCCACAATAGCCAAACTATGGAAAGAACCTAGATGTCCATCAACAGATGAATGGATCAAGAAGATGTGGTATATATACACAATGGAATACTATGCAGCCATCAAAAGAAATGAAATCTTGCCATTTGCAACAACGTGGATGGAACTAGAGCGTATCATGCTTAGCGAAATAAGTCAAGCAGAGAAAGACAACTATCATATGATCTCCCTGATATGAGGAAGTGGTGATACAACATGGAGGCTTAAGTGGGTAGAAGAAGAATAAATGAAACAAGATGGGATTGGGAGGGAGACAAACCATAAGTGACTCTTAATCTCACAAAACAAACTGAGGGTTGCCGGGGGCAGGGGTTTGGGAGAAGGGGGTGGGATTATGGACATTGGGGAGGGTATGTGATTTGGTGAGTGCTGTGAAGTGTGTAAACCTGGTGATTCACAGACCTGTACCCCTGGGGATAAAAATATATGTTTATCAAAAATAAAAAATTAAAAAAAAAATATCTCCATACCTAATTTAGATTAATAATATTTAATCTTTATCTTTCTTCATAAAGGGAACCCCCAAATTTATTAAGCATCAAGTTGACAAAACTTTGATCCATTTAAGAGTTCCTGGTTTATGATCCTTGTTAGTGTAAAAAATTGTGGTTGAAGTAATTATTGTCTATACTTTTCTATTGAAAGTACAGTATAATATAGGTCATGGGAGCTATAGCTAAACCTAGTGATTAAGTCAACTGCTTTACCAGAGCTTTGTAGTTTTTTACAGAGCTAATAACACATAGTTACACATCAATTGGTTGAACTATGGGATAATTACAACAGTTGTGCAAAAAACTAAAGTGGATGAGGTGAATAATTTGTTTACAAAGTATAAAGAAAATAATAATCATAAGGACAGTCAGGATTATACCAGAATTAAAATTTTTATATTATTATATGGGAATTAAGCTTCCTCAATACTGACATGTTTGATATTTCAATAAAAACCTTAAATATACTAGGGAATAAATATTCTGGTAAGGTATATATGAGATTACTCAGGATTTAATTTTTTTTTAATTTCTATTAAAAAAACATTAATTTATAAGTATTTGTATACATCTATATTTCTCAAACAAAACAAAGCAACAAAAAAATGGTTCTGGTCTTTGCCACACAATGTCTTGTAATAAATGGCATTTTATAGAATGATTTAGACACATATATATGAACCAATAAAATCTCTAAAGCTGGGGTGCCTGGGTGGCTCAGTGGGTAAAAGCCTCTGCCTTCGGCTCAGGTCATGATCTCAGGTCCTGAGATCCCAGGTCTTGAGCCCCGCATCGGGCTCTCTGCTCCACAGGGAGCCTGCTTTCTCCCCTCTCTCTCTGCCTCCCTCTCTGCCTACTTGTGATTTCTCCCTGTCTGTCAAATAAATAAAATCTTAAAAAAAAAATCTCTAAAGCTTTCATGTTATTAATATTCTATATATTATAATTTGTCCAGAATTCAGGAACATCATTGCCTTCTACACCATTTCAATGTAAGATACAAGTATATATTATATCATAATATAATGGGATACATAAGTTATTTACCTTGCTCTCTGGGAACACAGCTGAGTATTTTTCTTTCATATCATGTACATTGTTTATATAAATAGATATCTTTATTTTAAATAAAACAGTGTTTTACAATAAGCCATAGAAGTTTGACTCTTATGAACTGATCTCTCACTAGTAGCTAGTTATTAGTCACTAGCTAATTGTTGAACTTCACTTGCTCTCCAATTATGTAAAAAGAATCAAATGAGTTTTTGAGAAGACATACAGTTTCAGTGACCTTTATGTCTCTACTCATCTTTGGTTTTGTCATGTGTAAAACGGAAATACTATCCATTACTGAACATATAAAGCACTTTATCTTGTAAAATGCTCTGAAAATTAGGAGTTGGTTAACATTAAAACATAATTACCTTTCCAAGAACTTGATGGAATGGAAAAAATGCCTTATTTATCAGAAAATTTAAAAGAAGCTATAAAATTGATACTAAAGAAAATAAACAGGTGACATAAAATAGTCATGTTTTCATATGTATTTTAATATTTGTATAGGGAAAAAGTTTATTCTGTGTTTCACTTATTTTGTATGTTCCTAAAAATGATCAATAATTTTCCTTTTGGTAAGTCTTCAGAGGCAATAAAAGTATGGAAATAGGGCCCCCAAAACCTATAGATAAGTTACTATAGAGTGGAAACAGAAAGAATTCTAGGCAGTCCATTTAGAGCAGAAACATCAACTTGACATGTGTACTTTACAGGATGTATTTTATGTTTTATTCAATAACCTTTAACCATGTTAGCAGAGCTTTAAAGGATTTTTTCAATAGAAAGAAGCAGTTTTCTTATGTTACAATTTTAGTTGACATTACTAACACTTTCAGAGCACCTCAGTATTATGTTTTAAACCACAATTCTTCTAATTTTTATAATATTCTACAAAGTAGGGAATAAATATAGGGAAAGAAGATTTACTTATGTTAGTAATTTCTAATTGCTCCCCAAGGTGAATGTTTTGTACATACACCTGGTCTGAAGTTAATGTGAAAAAAATGCTTTCACTCCAGTTAAATTGGAGAACTGCTCATTTGAAAAAGTAATATGGTTTCTTTATAGAATATTTTAAAAGAATATCCATGCTTTCAATTATATATGAATACATTATGACCTTTAGTAGAGTACATGAGATTTCCGTTTAGTTGAAATTTTATGTGGATTGCCTTAAAGAGAGGGAAAAGAAGTTACTAGTGCTTTACACATCAACCATATATAAGTAGTCACAGAATAATTCAGCTCATTGTACCAAGCATACTGAGCATATACACCAAACACTGTGGTAAGTACTTGGGATATGAAAATAATTATGTTCAGTCTCTAAAATTAAAGGTCTTATAGTCTGAATTAGCAAAATACATATATATGTGTCCAGAATAATGATGATATTAAGAAAGAAGTACATCTGGCATAAGGGAACAAAATCAACCTGGAAACCTAAATCAGGTTTATGATCACTGGGCAGAGAAGGCTTCTTCAAGTTGTGAATTGATATGTGAATTGAATCTATCAGATACCTATGGGTGAGACCAACAAACAAAATATGTCATGTCATTCCCGACAGAAGTAAGAGTATGATCAGTTAGCAAAGCAAGAAATTATGGTATTTGTGTGAGCAATTACATCAAATTTATTTCTGTCATTAAATAAACTGTGAGCAAGGGAATAGTAGAAAATAAGAAAGGGAAGGTGGTGGAGGTTAGTAATGTCATGCATTGTGTGTTACTTTAAGGAACTAGAACTTTACTTAGCAGATGCCTACAGACATCAAAGTTTTAAGCAGGGAATGGTCATAGTGAGAATTTACAATTCTTAATACATTTAAAGGAATGTGTCTGTAAAACTGATTTAGTCCTTAATTTGATTAGCAATATCTTTTACATAGGCAGTACCAAAACTGAGACAAACTCTTATAATGGCTGCAAATTACAAAAATAATATGATCCTGAAAATCGTCACAGAGGGACATTGAGCCAAATGGTGCACTTTCACTTGAAATAAGTAAACAAATGATATGTACCACCATACTGTTTCTTTAATGTGGAGAAAATATTTTAAAAATTATTCCACCGTATTTTGCCATAATAACAAAAAATATAAATTAATATGTCTAACATAAGTAACTTTATGCATTTATAAATTTAGAAAGAATGGGTAAAAAGGTAAAGCTGGATATTAATCTATACCCTAGTCTTTAATATGATACGGATATATTAACTTGGTAAAATATTTAAAGTGATCCTTTTAAATAATCAATAGTTTAATAATTTGCATGTGGAATTGAAGAATTATGTATTTCATGGAGAAAGCAACAAGGTCCCCCAAAATGGAAAAGTTACCTAGGACACTATGAAACAATGACAGATGGAGAAATTTACTTTTTGTAAACTATTAAGGTAATTGTTAATAAAACAGGAATATTATAGGTAATTGCACATAAAAGGAGGTTTGGGGTTTTTTTTTAAGATTTTATTTATTTATTTATTTGACAGACAGAGATCACAAGTAGCCAGAGAGGCAGGCAGAGAGAGAAAGTGGGGAAGCAGGCTCCCTGCTGAGCAGGGAGCCCAATGCAGGGCTTGATGTGGGGCTTGATGTGGGGCTCCATGCGGGGCTCGATCCCAGGACCCTGAGATCACGACCTGAGCTGAAGGCAGAGGCTTAATCCACTGAGCCACCTAGGTGCCCCAAAAGAGGGTTTGAATCAGAATGCATACAGTGCAGTTTGCTAGTATGGATACATGTGATAGCTAAAGCTGAAACCTTCCTGGTTATTATTAATACTACCATTAACAGTATTACAAGGCAGAGTTTATGAAGATAGAGGGAGGAAGACAACAATTCCATGCAGAGGTAAAACAAAGGTGGACGCAGTAAATTTAGAAAAAGGATGAGAAAATTTGTAATTAGAATATGACAGGGAAAACCATTAACATGATAATTCCCAGGGGCCTCCATTCTCTGCCTGCTCAGCTTCCACCTGGGTGTCTGTGCCTCTCAGGCTCCAGCAAATGAGTGGGGTAGATAATAGAGAAGACTCCTTAATGTTGAAAGGGGCCAAATGTTTCTGGAGGAAAAAGGGAAGATGTGGACTTGTGTTGAGAAGACCAAAGCCATCAATAACTGGTTTTGAGTGGGAAATACAGAAGGTTTAGAAAGAGAAAGACCTGTGAAAGTGGAAAGGATGGAGGGTGGTCAGGGAGAAAAAGAGACAGCAACCAGCTATGCTCTACTAAGAGGGCTTTTGAGGGGAAAGAGAGGATGAACAGAAGTTTAAAGCTTTGCTCATTAGGACTTAAAAGTTTGTCCCCTGCACCCCTTACTCCTCACTCCCAGGCAATAGGTAAAGATTTAAATTGCTTAATAAATTCTTGGATGCTACATTTTTTTTATATAAACATATATTTTTATCCCAGGGGTACAGGTCTGTGAATCACCAGGTTTACACACTTCACAGCACTCACCATAGCACATACCCTCCCCAATGTCCATAACCCCCCCCCCCTTCTCCCAACCCCCCTCCCCCCAGCAACCCTCAGTTTGTTTTGTGAGATTAAGAGTCACTTATGGTCTGTCTCCTTCCCAATTCCATCTTGTTTCATTTATTCTTAGAAAAGCTTCACCTCAAGAGTTACCGATGCATTTGACTCAAAATAATTGATACTGAAATATAGAAACTATTGCAAGTAAAAATAAAAGAGCCAAACATAAATGAAAAAGACTTGAATATGGAAAGTCATACTAAAATGGCTAATGAAAATATGTAGTGATGTTCAGAGTCTTCACCGATATTTCAGAGAAAGAAATTAAAACCAATGAGATGCAATTTTATAAGCATATCAAATTTTAATTTTTTTTTGTTTTTATAATACCAAGAGTTGGTTTGAGGCAACATTGAAAGTGCTGTTGTTGGTGTTAACTGATACAAATACTACGGAATAATAGGGCAACACCTAGTAAATTTGAAGATGCTCATAATTTATAATCAAGGGCTCCCCTTACAGGTCTCTACTAGAGAAAAATCCCACCATATGTTTGAAGAGACGTATTCAATGGTGTTCACTGAAGCGTTACTTGCTTTACCAAAACAAACAAACAAACAAAACCCAAAACCTGATTATTCTTCTGATGGATCACATTAGTATAATGTGATGCATGTCTTGTATTCATCCAATGGAACATTACATCACAGTGAAAATGAACATTCATCATCATCGTCATGAATCAACATGAATGAATCTCAAAAATATAATGTTGAGGGAGAAAAAAGAAATACTTAAGATTTAGGATATCGCTGTTGTGAATTCTTGAAATATAGACTACGATGCTATAGTTTTTTTGGTATATACAAATGGAGTAAAAGTTCAAAAGATGGTATGTAAGTGCTTTACATCAATTCTCTCTGTTAAGAGAGATGAGCAGAGGAAAAAGAAAGTAAGTAGGCTTTCATATATATGCAAATTTATTTTCATTTAAGGCAAATAACACAAATGGTAATATCTGTTTTATCTTGCTGGCAAATAGATAGATGGGTATTTTACTATTCTCTATATGTTTGAATTATTTTAGAGTAAAAGTGGCTTTCTGAGAATAAGAGGTAAAGAGGCACAACGCATGCCTCTAATTTTTAAAAGCTTAAAGCTACAGAATGACCTTTCAAAAATATTTATACTAATTTCTACTTCTTTGGGGGTGGACACAAAAGTTTTGTAGTTTTGCTATTGCTGTTGTCGCTTGCCTTATGGCACTTTTCTGTTAGGTTTTTATTGCCTATCTTCAAATAAGCATGCTTATGACAACAGAAAACTTGTTGGATCATAGAATTGCCAAATGACAGAATCTACCACTTCAACTACGATAATCTGGTTCATTTATTTATTTATTTATCTATCTATTTATTTATTTATTTATTTAATTTTTTAAAAGATTTTATTTATTTGACAGAGAGATCACAAGTAGGCAGAGAGGCAGGCAGAGAGAGAGAGGGAAGCAGGTTCCCTGCTGAGCAGAGAGCCCAATGTGGGACTCGATCCCAGGACCCTGAGATCATGACTGGAGCTGAAGCCAGAGGCTTTAACCCATGGAGCCACCCAGGCACCCCAATCTGGTTCTTTTAATTGATTGGTGTGGAACTGAGAGTGTCTAGACAAGTGTATGGCTGTTTTTTCCACCCCATTCCCAAGGTATGGGGAACCTGAGGAAAACACCACTACCTTTCACCTCAGCCTGGGGGAAAATCTATCTTCCTAATGTTTGAAAATTCACATTTCTGCTGAGATGTTTAAGGTATCAGAGAGACTCCTTTCCACTGAGGTATGTGATTATTAAACCAGATTTTTAAATTGCAGTGAGGGCTAATAGAGCATTCTTTATTATTTATATGGCCTGATGTGTTTTTAGCCACCGAATTGGATAAACTAGATTGCTTGTAAATGTAAACAATTGACATTATAGATGAAAATAATCAAAGTATTTTGCAGTTTCTAATTAAATCAGTCAGAGCTCTAGTAGAAAAACATAACATGACTGATTGTTTGTAAAAGCCATAAATTAAAGACCAGAGATTAATCACAGATCAGGATTCTGGAAGAAACAACACTACCTACTTCAAGGGCAAGCCCTTTCATTTGTTCTTCCTAAGACCTAATACCGTTAATGGTGGGATCAGAGTCTACCTGTAATAGATGTTTATATGTGTAAAGGGGGAGAACTAATAATATGTCATGATTTTATGGTATTTTATGGCCAGTTTAGTGGACCACATAAATTGCCCTGGAGATCTAATTATATTATTTAGAGAACAGATGCCGCAAAGGAAGTGAAACAGTTTTCCTCATAACAAGCCTCTCATGAACCTGACTTATTGTCCCAGGGCTCATCTCTAGGGAACTCTGGCATTCAGTTTCAAAACCATTCAGACTCCCAGTGCTGCCTACAAAGGCTGTAATGATGGTGATGATTTTCACTATGTGGGCACTTGTCGCAAGTGAACTAGACTGAGACCATTCTATATTTCACATTAGTCTTAGAACAGCTTTTGATGTTAGGGGTGTTAATCACAACCAACTTGGGCTGGATTCAAAGTGACCTAGAAGAGCTGCATTGTACTTCCTGTTATCAATTCCCTGGGGCAAAGGCAGTATGTGCTAACACATCCACATCAATGGAAAGCATGTCCTTTGATTACCCCTTCTGTGTACAGACTTCTGGCAGAGTCTGTGACTAACAATAGGGCTGCATCTAATGTTCTGGCTAATGTTATCTGGGGATAGCACTTCCAAACAGAAAAAAATACATTTTGCCCTATAAAAGATGTTGCCATTATTATTATAGTCATAGGGTCAGTAGAGTTTTGGCACCTGCTTGTGTAAGACTTTAACTGTCTCTGGAAAAAAAAAAAAAAAGGAAGACCTTTGCTAGCTTATGTGTAAAATTTCATACTGTGAGAAATGGAAATAAAATGTGAAAGTGCAGAAACACACAAGTTAGGAATGTTTCTTTGCAATTATTTCCCATTTTCCAGGTTCATGGTGAGACTTAGGTTAAACCCAGAAAATAATGCACAACAGAAGCACACTTTTCTATGCACTCAGAGCTAAACAGAAGGACTTGGTTTTCTTGGCTCATCCTACTGATTATCCGATGTATAATCTTCACAAAGGTCTCTGTTAGCAGTATACGAACCATGCAGACATCATAGAAATTAATTTATGTTTCAATTCCCACAAGGGGAGGATCAGAAAAAAGGTTTTAAATTTGACACTATATGATATTATTTTAAAAAAATATATGTATAGCAGGGAGCTACTGTCCTGTAAAGGAGAGAGATGCTGAAAGGTCTGTGGCATTCTGTCATTCAATTCAAGCCCTGAACAGGACCGGGAAGTAAGAAATTCTCTTGAACTTGCTAATTCAAGTGCAGTCTGTAGACCACAGGATCAACATCTCCTGGCAGGCTCCGAGGTCTGTTTTGCACCTTCTGAAGCAGAGTGTACCTTTTACAAGATCACAGAGGGCTTCATCTGTACATTAAAGCTTAAAAAGCACCGCTCTAGAAAGAGTTAAAGCAAATTTCATAAGATTTTCTAGAGAGTTGTTTACTCTCCTAGAGGGACAGATGGCGGAGAGGCTTACCTAAAATTTGTGTCAGAAACTGAAAGGCTTAGAGCATCCAGCTGCTTGCAGTCAACAGACCGTCATTATCACCAAATACCTGGGTGACTGAACTGCCTACTCTTCCAGGAAGAAAGCGTCTTTTATCAACATCGGTTTTGTTGGAGAAATTTCTATTATATTTAGTTATGATTGGTGGTGATAGCAACACATGAGACTGTTTCAGGCAAAGACTTCCAAAAGGCATATGATTAATTACCTGGGGAGAGAAGACCCATGAAGAAAAGACGTCTCTTTGGAGTTCCAATCCTACCTAGCATGTCCAAGAGAACAGGAAAGCTATAACCTGCCTGATTAGAGAGGCAGTTCCCAAAGAAACATTCTAGTATAGACAGAATCTATACCCTGCAATACGTTCTTGTGCTTCTTAACTAATTTATACCTCCTAACATTTTTCCTTAACAATGTGTAATGTCATTGGAGTGTCTTCAATTAATATAACACTACAATGAATTTCTTTATGAATAACTATCTTACAGATACTATAAGGAATATATAAATTCCTATTTCTGCCTTAATCTTAATATCCTGAATTAGGGCAAAACATGTAGTATACCTTAGATGACTATGGTTGTATGTTACTGAAACCAAACTTGAAATTCCTTAGGAAAAAAAAGAACAATTTATTAACTGAGAGAATACAAGAAAGGGCTTAAGCAAATACACAAGTTTGGGAAGATGCAGGTAGAATTTAAAACCAACTGGACGTAGGAACTCAAAACATTTCCAGGACTTTCTCTGGCTTTCACCTTCTTTGACTTTGGGTGAGATGTTATGTTATGTTATGTTATTTTTATTTTATTTTAAATTTTGTCTATGGGTTCAGAAATAAGACAGTTGATTCCTCTGAACACTTATTTCTATGACTATCATTGAAATGGGGTTGACTGTACCTTGTACAATCCTAAGTACGAAATTTCAGGTAAGATTTGAGTTTTCCTGTTTGAGTCAGATGCTCTTGGAGGATCAATCTGCTGTCACGCTGCAGGGGTCCTTGTTAGGATAGGGTTTTTACTTTGACTGAAATGAGAAGCTACTGGAGAGTAAGAATGTGACAATTCTGCAGGTACTAATAGGTTAGAGGGAAAAAAAGAATAGTTCTGTAGAAAGGACAGATGGATCAAACAAAATAACTTGTGTCTACAGAATATATACATGTAGTGACTTTTAAAACAGATATCATACATAAATTACTACTTCAGAGGGACAGATAAATGTTATCTTTGAAATACTGTAAGCTGTGGCTTTAAAGGGAATTTCATAAATAGAAGGCATCCAAATTGGTAAGGAAAAAGTAAAATGTTCACTATTTGCAGATGGCATGATACTATATGTGGGAAATCCTAAAGACTCCACCAAAAACCCCAAAAAACTAGAACTGATAAATGAATTCAATAGGGTCACATTACAAAATCAATATATAAAAAATCTGTTGCATTTCTACACATCAACAATGAAGTAGCAGAAAGAGAAATTTTTAAAAATCCTATTTACAATTACACCAAAAATAATAAAATACCTAGAAATAAAATTAACCAAGGAGACAAAGACTTGCACTATGAAAACTATAAAACACTGATGAAAGAAACTGAAGATAATACAAATGGAAAGATAATCCATGCCATAGATAGAGAGAACCAACATTGTTAAATGTCCATATTACCAAAAGCAATATACAGATTTAATGTAATTCCTGTAAAAATACCAACAGCATTTTTCACAGAACTAGATCAAATAATCCTGAAATGTAATGGAACCACAGAAAATCCCTAATAACCATGTAGTCTTGAGAAAGAAGACAAAGCTGGAGGTATCACAATTCCAGATTTCAAGATATACTGCAAAGTTATAGTAATCAAAACAGTATGGTACTGGTACAAAAGTAAACACATAGATAAGTGGAACAGAATAGAGAGGTAGAATTAACCTATGATGAGATTGTCACTTCGGCTATGACAGAGGTGGTAAGAATATGCAATGGGGAAGTCTCTTCAACAAATGATGCTGGGAAAATCAGAAAGCCACATGCAAAAGAATGAAATGGACCACTTTCTGACACCATACACAAAAATAAACTCAAAATGGATTAAAGACCTAAATAGGAGACCTGAAACCATAAAATCTTAGATGACAGTACTGGCAGTGATTTTTCTGACTTTGGCTATAGCAATATTTTTCTAGATATTTCTCCTGAAGCAAGGGAAACCAAAGCAAAAATTAACTACAGGGACTACATCAAAATAAAAACTTCTGCATAGTGAAGGAAACAACCAATAAAACAAAAAACAAACAACCTCATGAATAGGGGAAGACGTTTGCCAACGATATATCAGATAAGAGGTTAGTATCCAAAATATATAAAGAACTCACACAACTTGGAACCAAAACCACAAAGACTCTAATTAATCATGGGTAGAAGACATGAACAGACATTTCTCTAAAGAAGACATACAGATGGCCAACAGATACATGAAGAGATGCTCAGCATCACTCATCATCAGGGAAATGTAAATCAAAATCACAATGAGATGTCATCTCACACCTGTCAGAATGACTAAAACCAAAAATACAAGATACAACAAGTGTTTTCGAGGATGTAAAGAAAAAGGAACCCTTGTTCACTGTTGGTGGGAAAGCAAACTGGTACAGCTACTGTGGAAAACAGTATGGAGTTTTCTCAAAAAATTAAAATATAATTACCATTTGATCCAGTAATTCTACCTCTGGGTATTTACCGAAAGAATACAAACAAAAAACAAACAAAACAAAACTAATTCAAAAAGATACATGCAACCCCATGTTTACTTCAGCATTATTAACAAAAGTGGAATTATGGAAGCAACCCACCCATGTGTCCCTCAGTAGATGAAGGGATGAAAAAGATGTAGTACGCACGCGCACGCACACACACATGGTATTATTACTCAGCTACGAAAAAGAATGAAATCTTGCCATTTGCAGCAACGTGGATGGAGCTTGAGAGTATTAGGCTAAGTGAAATAAGTCAGAGAAAGAAATATATGATTTCACTCATATGTGGAATTTAAGAAACAAAACAAATTATAAAAGAAAAAACAGGGGGAAAAAAAACCAGACTCTTAACTGTAAAGAACAAACAGGTGGTTAACGGAGGAGAAGTGGGTGGCAGAATGTAAGAGTATATTAGCACAGAGGATCATACAGTAAGGGAGGGAAACCAGAATGGGAAGTCATCAGAGAGGGAGAGAAACCATGAAAGACTCTTAACTATAGGAAATAAACTGAGGGTTGCTGGAGGGAAGGTGGGGAAGGGGATAGGGTAATGGAGTAATGGGCATTAAGTAGGGCGCATGATGTGATGAACACTGGGGGTTATAAACAACTGATAAATTATCGAACACTGTATCTGAAGCTAATGATGTACTATATGTTGGCTAAATAAATTTAAATAAAAAATTTTTAAAAAGAGTATATTTATCGTAGTAAACACTTAGCAATGTATAAAAGTGTTGAATCACTATATTGTACACCTGAAACTAATAAAACACTGTACCGTAATCATAATGGAATTTAGATAATAATAATAATAAAAAGGGCATTTCCTATATACTTTCCTATACAGTGTATGGAAAGGCAAACATTATTACAATGTTTAATTTTTAATGTTTAATGTTTAATTTTAATTTTTGTTAGGTTATGTTGCAAGGGAAGCATATAGAATAACATAAACTAAAAGTCATTCAAATATTTATTATTAAAAGAATGATTAAGTAAATGCATGTAAATGCTATAGAGTATTATTCAGTCATACAAAGAAAGAGCTGTTAGGCTGTAAATGCTACAAAGGCACAGAGTAAGCACTTCGAAATATTTATATGAATATATGTATTCACATATTTTAGTGCATATGAATTGATCTATGAATGAGTGAATGAAATCTGTATGTACTATTTAGAAAGAAAAAAATGGGGTGCCTGGGTGGCTCAATTCATTTAGTGTCTTCCTTTGGCTCAGGTCATGATTCTTAGGTCCTGGGATAGAGCCCCATGTTGGGTTTTCTGCTCTGCAGAGAATCTGTAACCCCCTACTTGTTCTCTCTTTCTCTCTGTCTCTCTCTCAAATAAATAAATAAAATCTTTGAAATAAAAAAAATTTTAAAAAACACATTATTTTATTGAGTGCAAATATCAAGCTGTATGAATAATGTATATATGGCCTGATTCCAGTTTTATTAAAAAGTATTTGTATATAATAAGAATAATAGTAGTATGGAACATTGATTAAGCACTTACTATTTTCAAGCACTATTCTGCACTCTTTACAATTATTACCTAGTTGCTTACTGAACACTCATAACAACCCTGTGAAGTAGGTTTTAGGTACTTCTTATGATTGTGGTCTAATTATTATCCCTACTTAGAGCAGATAATTGATGGAGCCTACCAGTTGACACTCATTCCTGCATGCTAATGCATTTTGCTATACAAATTCTTAAATATGTATGTCTATTCCCTCATCCATCCATATAGTCTTCCAATGTTCATTGAAAGGCTACCATTACTAGGCATTTTCGAGGTTTCAGGATGAAACTGACGAAAGTCTTCTCTTTGCCGAGCTTCCATTCTGGAGGGATAAGACAGACAACATGTATATGATATACATGATCTTGCATATAGTCAAGGTTTTTTTTTAGTCAAGTCTGTTTTTTTTCCCCCTGTTTTTTCTTTTATAGTCAATGCTACAGGGTGAAAAAAGAAGAACTAGGCTAGGAGATCAGGAAAGTAAAGGTCAAGACTACCGTTTTATGTAGGGTAGTTAGGATAGGCTGACCAAGATAAAAGACTTGACAAAGGTCAAGGAATGAGCGACAGGGATGGCTAGGAGAGAGCTTCCCAAGAAGAGACAATAGCCAGTGCAATTCTTCTGTGATTGCATTAATTTTCTCAGTAAGGTAGGAAGCCAGAGGCTTAGTTTTTCCTGGTGTATTCAAGGAACACAGTGTCTCTGGAGTGTCTTCAGTGATGTGGTCAAGGAGGGAAAGTAGAATATAATGTTAGAGAGGTGGGGAGAAGAGATGGAGAATGGGGGTCAAGTCACAACTGGCACTGAAGCTATCTTGTGAATTTTCCTTTAACCTTTATGATGTAGTTAAGAGTTTAATATACTATTCCTTAAAAAAGTTATGATATTTTGTTCTATTCATGAATTTCATCAGGTTTTTATGAACTTTTGACTTTTGTTTCAGCCTAAAGGGCACCTTTCAGGATCTTTGGTAAGGTGAGTCTAGTGGTGGTAAACTCCTTCAGTTTTAGTTTGTCTGGGAGGGGAAATTTCTCCTTCATATCTGAAGGATAACTCTGCCAGATAGAGTATTCCTGGATGGCATCTTTCAATATTTTAAATATGTCATTCCATTCTTTCCTGACCTGTAGAATTCTGCTGAGAAATGATAGCCTAACGAAGGGGCTAACCTTTGCAGGCTACTGTCTTTTTTTTTTTCCCCTGTGTGCCTTTAACATTCTTTCTTTATTGTTGACTTTTGACAGTTTTAATATAATGTGTCTTGAATAAGGTCTTTTTGTGTTGAGGTAATAAAGTATTAGTTTCTTGGACTTGTGTATCCAGTTCTGTCCCAGGTTTGGGAAGTTCTTAGCTATTATGTCTTTAAATATGCTCTCTGCTCCCTTCTCCCTCTCTTCTCTTTCTGGGAGACCCATTATACTTATGTTGGCTTTTTTAGTGGAATGAGATAATTCTCATAGTGTTTCTTCATGTTTAAAAAAATCCTAGTTCTCTCTTCTCTTCCACCTAAATCATTGCTACATTTCTATGCTCCGGCTCACTAATTCTTTCTCCTATATGATTTGCTCTATTTCCAATGCATCCTAGTGCATTCTTCATCTCGTTTATTGAGTCTTTCAGTTCCCAAATTTCTCCTTGGTTCCTTTTTAGAATTCCAATTTCTTTATTAAAGTACTCTTTTTGTTCATTAATTTTATACCTGGATTACTGTATTGCCTTTCTGAGTTTTCTTGTAGCTTACTGAATTTCTTCTTAACAGCTATTTTAAATTCTTTATCAGTTAGATTTCAGTATTCCATGTCTTTGAGTTTGGGTGCTGGAAAATTGTCATTTTCTTTTTGAGATATCCATATTACCATGACTTTTCACATTCATTGTCTGATGAGAAATGCCTCTGGTTTGGCATTTGAAATAGCAAACATCTTTCTTACTTAGGTTTGTTTTACTTCGATTTGGGTGTTACTATAGCACAGGTTTTCATTTCCTCTTACACACACACCAGGATTGGGAACACCCCTCCCTCACCCGACACACCCAAGTTGGGGTGGGGGCAGTATATTTAGTACTCAGGGCTTCAGATATGCCCATAGCTAATAAGGTATCCACAAGGGGAGAGGGACAGTGTCCAGAGGTCGATGAGTTACTCTCTTGCCTCTCCTGGCAGACAGCAGAAGACCCTTTTTCCTTCAGAGCTCTTTTGCTTATTTCCCTTTCCTTCCCCAGTCACTTCCCATCCTAATGTCCCAGTCACTCTTTCTTCAAAGAAAGAGGAACTGGTTCCTCTAGGTTGCAGCACATAGTATATGGCCAAGCACACCCTCACTCACTGTTTTCACCCTCTACCTCCTCTGCCAGAGACATTGTGCTGGCTCCCTTGTAGACAGCCACACCTTTTCTGCCATTACCACCTCTGCTGATGCTGATCCCTTTCCCTCACCCATTGAGTGTGGGTCCTTTCCACCCACTTTGGCTGCATAGATGGATGGATCTCTCCAGTGTTTTGGTATGCTATGCAGAGATACTTCTTTCTTCAGTTATGGATGCCCAGTGAGTTGTAAATCAAAGGGGAGAGTAAGGAGGATCAACTCTTGCCACCATGATGTTGATAGAACCCTCTGGTATTTCCAAAACACACTTCTAAGAGAGTGGCCTATGCGGAGTAAATGGCCTTCACAGAAGTGTGTATGTGATTGGGTGTACATAGACACATATAAACAGAGGTATGGAAGATAAAGCCAAAGCCATTGATGGTGGTAATCCAGGGAGAGTGATATTGAACAGAGGGGCAGGGCTAAGATAGTATTCTTAGCTTTTATTTTATAAATGTTCATTTTATTTGATTTTTATAATAAGCATATTATTTTTATAATTAATATGTAAATTAAAACAGATGGTAACTAAAACATAATAGTTCAATGAAGAAATAAAAATATTTGTTTAAATATGTGTATGTAGCAGTTGACTAAAGACAGACTCAATGCAGATTGCTATCTGTAATCTGAGGATACCAAGGCACTTCTCCCAGTAACAGCCCTAGCAAAAGGATGGACAGTTCTGAAGCTGATATAGAGACTTGGTTGCACTGTCATCCCTAGAGGGATACAGGACTTTACATTGGTGAGTTTAACTGCAGAACTAGGAGGGGCAGGGTTTTGTTAAGATTCCCTTAAAAAGAATCACAGGAGTTACTAATGTACATTTTTTACAATTGTGTTGTAAGACCAGGCCAAAAGGGGCAGTGGCATAGCTAATCGGCTTTTTTCCTATCCCCAACAGAATCTTTCTGTTGTAAAGACTGCAGCAGCTACATTCTGGAAGTGACCCAGATACCCAGAGAAAATCTTGCCAAGACACTGGCATTGGAGTCAGCTCTAAATAGCCATCTCATTTCTGTTTGGTTTTGTGTCCTTGAACAAATACGTAATAGTAAGATGTAACTCATCTCCTCCTGAGACTCCCTAACTCTCCTGTAGTTCTCCCTTTGTGCTGTGATTGTTGCAGAGACATTTGGGGACTTATTCACAAATTTTGCATTCTTTGACATTCAGTGGTAACAAGGTCATCTCTTCATTAATTTCCAAATGGTTATTTCAGACTGCCTTTCCAAAAGTCTAATTAGGATCTTGATAAATTATTATTAGTTTTCCTTTATTATAGCATGACATCAAAGTATTCATAACATGACTCAAAGTATGAATCCAAAGAAGAATCTTTGGATTCTTTTAAAAAAGGAAATTCTAGCATGAAATGAAGGAAATATTATACTATATACTAAGGTTATTTACTGATACATGCAATATATTAAGCAAATAGACACATCTTTTCCAGTTTTTAACTATTGTCAGTGTCTCCTATTACCACTTTTCTCAGTGAATCTAAAGAATTATTCTGAGATCTTATTTGACTCTTCTTTAGTTTTTAAGATTCCCGACTATGTCTTTTTTCTTGAAACTCCTGTCTCTTCTGACCTCAACCAGCTTATACTTCCTTGGCCCTCTCCTCTTAAATCTCTGACTACTGTATCTCATTTCTTTTTGTGGAATTTTCTTCCCACTTTTTAATTAATTGACCCACTCAAGTCAGTTAAATTAGTTGAAAATCTACATGAAATACTATACTTGGTACTGGGACTGGAGTAAAGAAGGAAAAACAACCATGGTTTCTATCTTCAGGGAGCATAGTGTAAAGCAAATTACTGGTCTTCTCCAGGGTTTTATCCTGGCCATAGGATCCCTGGGTAGTGTTATACAGTCCAATGAATGATTAATGAATCCATGCCTTTCAAATCTGTAAATTCACCTCAGGTGTTTCTCCTGACATATAGTTACTCCCTCATAATCCATTGGCTCTGAGAAGCTTTGCCTGAGTATCCCTTGTCTTTGCTGTCCATCTGTCCACCCATCCATCCATTAAACATGTATATATACAGCATCTACTTTCAGGTGCTAATGCTAAACAAAATGAGACAAAGAGCTTGCCCTCATAATATTTGGAATAATTGTGAAGATACAGGCAACAAAAAAGGAAATAAATTAGTAGCAGGTTTAGACTGTGGTAAATGCCTCAAAGAAACAATAGTATAAGATACTAAAGAATTGTGAAAGGGTAGTTATTGTACATAGTGTGATAAGGGAAGACTCCTAAAAGATGGCATTTATTTTAGACTAGAATGAAGTACTAGAATGGTAAAATCAAAAGACTAAGAAAAGAGTGTTCCAGATCAAATGGGCTTTCTTTTTCACACAATGGAAAGAATGTCAGTGCTGCCACAATGGAATGTGCTAAGGGGAAAGTTATAAGATATATCACAGAGCAAATACCACAGAGGTAAGCAGGGGTCATGCCATATGTAAAAGAATTTGCATTTCGTTCTAATAAGATGGAAAGACACTGGAGGTTTTAGCCCAGAGTAGATGTTATTTAATTTACATTTCTAAAAAGTATACTGGTGGCTAAAGAGTGCATTTTAAAAGATCAGAGTAGAAGACAAAATAATTAGGAGTCTTCAGTCACCTATCTGAATTCTTTGACTCATTACTGAAGCACAGCTAAGAGATGATGATGATGATGTAGACTGCTGTGATGGGGGAGAGCCCTGAAAGTAGTCTTAGGATCGAACTGAAGGACTTGCTCATGGATTAAAAATCAAGGGCTGTGAAAAGAGAAGAATCAAGATAGCTTCTTGGTTTTGTCAAGAGTAACCAAATGAATTGCTGTATTGTTTAATGAGGTGAAGTGAGGGACAAACAGATTTCAGAGTAAGTAGGGAAGATTCAGATTTATATTTTAGACCTCTATGTCTGAGATGTCCTCAACACTTCTGGATAGGAATATCATGTAGGAGATTGGATAAATGAATCTAGAGCAGAAAGGAAAGGTCTAATATGAATATATTAATTCAGAAGCCATCAGCATATAGATGACATTTAAAAGACAGTGTTGGATAAGATCACCTAGGAAAAGAATATAAATATAGAAAAGAAGGGGTCTGAATACTGATTCTTAGAGAATGCCAACTTTTAGAGGTTGTGAAGGTGAAAAGGAACCAGCAAAGGAGACTAAGAAGGAGATGCCAGTATGGTATTGAAAACATTTTAAAAGGACAAAAAAACAAAATCCAGGGCATATTTCCGTATTTAACACATAGATGTTACAGAAGCCTCTCCTATGCATCATAAGTAAAATTAACAAAAAGAAATTTAAAAATTTATTTTAATACATAATTGAACTTGCAGAAACATAAAGGAATTTCAAGAAATCTAGATTTGATAAGAAACGTTAAATTCACAAGGACAGATGAA
Source organism: Mustela nigripes (assembly GCF_022355385.1). Lineage (NCBI taxonomy): Eukaryota > Metazoa > Chordata > Mammalia > Carnivora > Mustelidae > Mustela > Mustela nigripes. Next base: position 157,381,835 of record NC_081557.1, on the reverse strand, counting down.
TGCTGAAGTCATTAACTGCCTTCAGTGTATATGTCAACCTAACATTTTTAACTGCTTGGGAAAGGACAGGAGAAAACAGCTGGGATCAAAAGTATGAAAAGAGGGGTGCCTGGGTGGCTTGGTCAGTTCAGTATCAGATGCTTGATTTTGGCTCAGTTCATGATCTCAGACTTATGAGATTGAGTCCTATGGAGTCTGGCAAAACCCTGGGTATGGAACCTGCTTGTGATTCTCACTCTCCCTTTCTCTCTATCCCCCTGCCCCCTCCCCAGTTTGTGCTCTCACCCACACAGAAGGCCTTTCTCTCCCTCAAAATAAATAAATAAATAAATAAATAAATAAATGTATGAAAATAACCATGAAGTATAATACGAACAGTAGATCAAGTACAAAAACTGCATCTCATTGTAAAGAAGGGCATAGTAGGTACTTGTGTCTGTCTGTCTTGGCTTTACACAGAAGGAAAAGTAAGACAGAAAAATGATAAATTGCTGGATTGCCTTTCTCAACTTTCAGCTCATCCTCCTTGTATTGGAGAGGTTGGAAAGCTAATATCTATATTTTTAGACTCCGTTGCAGCCATGTCTAAGTGTCAGTTCATTCAAGTGTAGAGGCAGAAATTAAGCTAAAGCCTTTTCCGGAGGCAGACAAAACTATCACACAAATTCCAGGAGACGCAAGAATTTGCAACAGCTGGGGTCCCTGTTTAAGTAGGAATCAGCTTCTTTAGGACAAGGCAGTTGTGGCAGCTATAATGCTGGTAACAATAACAAAATATTCATGATTCCTGTGAGGTAGGTATGATAGTGTGATTTTGAAATTCACACCTAGGCATGTCTCCTGATTTCCAAAGGTCTGACTCTTCTGTTCATGTTTTCTAGGGACCTGATTCCATGTAGCATACTCTTTGCTCATTGAAATACACAGAATACTTCCTGTTTCCTCCACTAAATCCTACCTTTTAAAATTTTTCCTTAGAAATTCCTATCTAGAAGTCCATATTCCCTCTACCCTGAAGGTGGATTTTACAATATCTGTATGCATTAAAAAAAAAATCCAAAACAGTTTAAGTATGTCACAATTGATACTGAGCCCCTCAAGTTACTAATAGAAGCAAACAAAATTGATCCTTGGGAATCCACTTTAACTTCAGCCATTAAATAAACTCACAAAAGCATCCAAAGAGATCACAATCCAAAAAAAAAAAAAAAAAAAAAAAGGGAAGAAGTGACTATGAGTAAGAGCCAGCAGCAAAAATGAAAGTAAACAAAATAAAAGATTTCACTATCAAAATGGGAAAGAATGTTAATATTAGCATTATCAGATACAAACCATCTAATGAGCATATTTAATATATTTAAAGAAAGACACAAAGGAATTGAGGTATAACTAAAGAACAGAATATTATCAAAATTTAACACAGTTTTGAAAAAAAGAACTTTTAGGAAGGAAAAATGTTATAATTAGAAAGCATAGTTTCCATAGCATAATGCATAGAATATAAAGTTAATCAACTATATTTTAAAACTAAAGAAATTACGTAGAAGACAACACAGAGAGAAGAAAGAAAAAATATGAAAGAGATTTTAAGAGATATATTGGATAGAATGGATAGTCTAACAGAATAATTGGATTTCCAGAATGAGAGAATAGATAGAGCTCGAAGCAATACCAAATAGTTGTGAAATTTTAGAATTAATGAAAGACAAAAATCTCCAGAATAAGATATCCCAATAAATTCCCCATAGGATAAAATAATCCACACTTAGAAATATCATGGTCGGGGGCACCTGGGTGGCTCAGTGGTTTAAGCCTCTGCCTTCGGCTCGGGTCATGATCTCAGGGTCCTGGGATCAAGTCCCGCATTGGGCTCTCTGCTCAGCAGGGAGCCTGCTTCCCTCTCTCTCTCTGCCTGCCTCTCTGCCTACTTGTGATCTCTCTCTAGCAAATAAATAAATAAATAAATCTTAAAAAAAAAAAAAAGAAATATCATGGTCAAATTTCAAAGCAACAGAGACAAAGAGAAGATTAAAAAAGCTACAGTTAAAGCCAGAAATAGTAGAACAGTATCTTCAACATGCAAACAATATATTATTAAATTAAAGCATTTTCATGGAAAGTTATCTTTCAAGAAAATAAAGTACAATTTCAGATATTAACAGTTGAGAAGGCTTATTAATACAGACCCTCTCCAACAGAACTTCTAAATACCACTAAATACTAGATACTCCTAAATATTTCAGGAATTTAAAAAAAAATATATGATCCAGAAAATGCAGGAAGAAAGATTATTTAACTTAAAGTATTATCTGATAGATAAATCTAAGCAAAGTACTGATTATATAAAAGCAAATTAATATTTAATTTGTAGAGTACAAATTAATATAAAATTAAACCACTGTATAAAAATAGCTTAAAAATAATGAAGAGACAATGGGAATTAAAATAACCTAAGGTCCAGGTATTATTTGAGAAGAAGGTAGGGATGTTTACTAAAGAACCAAATGAAACATAAGTGAAATTTCTAGACTAACTTCTAAAAGCATAGAAGGAATCAGTCACTTCCAAAAACCCACTGGAAGAAAGAAATGTGGAATGAAGGAAATGAAACTTTGGACTCTGCAGCATCCCAGAAGTTAAAGTAATCAAAGAAAAAAAAAAATGGCAACAGTGCAGTTGAGAAGAGAATAGATTAGTTTTAAAAAAAAAAAAATCTCATTATTGGCACTCTTTTCAAAGATAGGACTGATTCTAGAATGATACATGAACTTAAGCTGTAGATAATTGTTAGATTTTCATGAATTCCAAAATCCTCACTAGTGAACCTCAACCCTGGCTTAACCCCAATATTGTCTGTGGAGTTAAAAAAAACCACAGACATAACATATTCTGGAATTTCTAATTTAGTTATCCCAAAGTGTTGTGCTGGTGTTCTTTTTTTTTTTTTTTTTTTAAGTCCACATGGACTAAAATTCCCCAAAGAGCTGAGAACCATTTACTGACACGGTATTTTAGATCTTCATCAATTTACCAAAATCAGCTCTCTGATCATCTCTTAGGATCTCTAATACAATCTTGTCTGTCTTCTTATATTCCATTGCTAGCAGCTTTTTTCTCTTGCTTGTAGTCCTCAATGCCATGATGACATTTAAACCCGTTATCCTTCACTTATTATTTCACATTCCTTATTCCAATTGGCTTTTTCTAACATCTGGTTCTAGTCTTAGTGTTCTCTAAAAGCCTTTCCTTCGCTTTATTTCACACAAATCATTTCTTCAGAAGCTTGTAACACAGAAGTTCACTTATTATACTTACTTGTAGGCAGTTACATTAGCTTTCTATTGCTGTATAACAAATTGCTACATATTTAGAAGCTTACAACAGTAGCTATTTGTTATCTCACAACTCTGTAGGCCAAAAATCAAGATAGTCTTGGTTGGTTTCTCTGCTTAGGGTCTTGTAAAACCAAATTTAAGGTACTGGGCAGTCTGGATTCTTATTTAGGGTTCTGTGAAATAATTTCTAAACTCATTCAGGAGATTGACAGAATTCTGTTACTTGCAGGTGTAGGATCGAAATCATGTTCTCCTTGATGGCTATCAGGTAAGGGTGGGTCTGACTCTCTAGAGGCTGTTTCCAGCTCTTTTCTCTGTACAACACAAGTGTCTCTTGCACTGAATCCTCCTCATGGCTGCAAGACTGTGTGACTTGCTCTTCTGCTACTAGTCAAGGAAAACTCTCTCTCAAGTTCATCTGGATAATCTTCCTATCTTAAGATCATCTGATTATTAACCTTAATTGCATCTGCAAAATCCCTTTGGTCAAGTATGTAACATATTCATGGGAATAAAACCAGGGGGTAAATGTCCCAGAGGCCATGTTAGAATTCTCCCTATCACAGCAGTTTTTAATATTTCTTTTAATATTTCAAATGTGCCCAACTGAGTTCCCCAATTAAATTATCACTGACAAAGAACAAAGATCTCTTCACTGAAATAAAATACTGTAGTAATTTCGTTTTTTTAAAATTTATTTTTAGCATAACAGTGTTCATTGTTTTTGTACCACACCCAGTGCTCCATGCAATCTGTGCCCTCTCTAATACCCACCATCTGGTTCCCCCAACCTCCCACCCCCTGCTCTTTCAAACCCCTCAGATTGTTTTTCAGAGTCCATAGTCTCTCATGGTTCACCTCCCTTTCCAATTTCCCCCAACTCCCATTCTCCTTTCTAACTCCCCATGTCCTCCATGCTATTTGTTATGCTCCACAAAAAAGTGAAACCATATGATAATTGGCTCTCTCTGCTTGACTTATTTCACTCAGCATCATCTCTTCCAGTCCTGTCCATGTTGCTACAAAAGTTGGGTATTCATCCTTTCTGATGGAGGCATAATACTCCATAGTGTATATGGACCACATCTTCCTTATCCTTTCGTCCGTTGAAGGGCATCTTGGTTCTTTCCACAGTTTGGCAACCATGGCCATACTGTAATTTCTAATATGTAATTTATAACATGACCACATACAAATTCTTATCTGCTGAGTTACTTATCAATTTATTAAAAAAGCATATTGAGTTTTCAGGGTCAATAACATCTGTGCTGAATATCTAATTATATATTTTTACTTTTCTCTCAGGGAGGATTCCCTCCATCCATTCTTCTTCCCTGAGAGCCCCCATGTTCTTTTGGGGAGAAATCTAGTGGTGTGCTGAAGCTGACCCATTTCAGTCCACAAGGGTATATTATTAGCATCTCTATCCAACTCTCTATGCTCTCAAATTGGTTGTTTCAAATTATTTCTTATTGTTGGAGTACTTATAGCATAGAAATCTGTAAATCCAAGAAGAAAATAAAAGAGGACTTTTTTTTCTTTCTAGACAGCCAATTGTTGAAAATTTATCAGCACTTCACTGCAAATAACCTTTGCCCCATCTTTTATATCTCACTTGTTGGAAGCTTAAATTCAGGTGGCTGCCTCTGTATATGGCATCTTCTCATACTATGACCCAAACCACTCCTTACTTTCACCAGCTCTACATCGGCAGAAAAAAACAACTTGTGGCTTAGGCTGGCCAACTGGATGCTTCCCTAGGACTTGGACCTTTAGGTGAGAAATACAAAGATAGAAAGAATGATTGATACATTCTATATGCTCATTTTAAATAGGTGAGTTGTAGGCTAAGTGAATTATATCTCAGTAAAACTGTTAAAGAGTCTACATGATTATTCCTGTCATCCTTGCTTCCAAGCCTTCAAGAACAGTTATGTTCCTTTCTACCTCAAAGCTCAATTCTTGAGACTCTCCTTAATGAGCTTGGAATAAATTCAGCAAATTACTTTTTGCTTAAAGTAGCAAAAGTCTTTTTTGCAAAAGCCTTTTTTCTTCTGACTTGTAAGTTATAAACTACTGCACATGCAAGATTAATTTCAAGTCTATATTCATAACATTGTAAAAAGCTTGCTTATTTGGAAGTGACTGATTTTCAACATAGTCTAACAATTCGCAAACTGGCAGCATATATTTAATTACCTGCAGTTCTTCCAATAATTTATTTTTGCAAGGTCATCCTCATTATGTTTTTTCCCACATCATCAGGTATTTTTAAAGATTTATTTATTTATTTGAGAGGCAGCATGAGCACACAGAAGCAGGGGAGTGGCAGGGGGAGAGAGAGAATCTCAAGCAGACTCCCTGCTGAGTTTGGAGTCCCACAAGGGGCTCCATCTCATGACCCCGACATCATGACCTGAGCAGAAATCAAGAGTTGGAAACTTAACCGACTGAGTCCCCCTGGTGGCCCCTCTACATCACCAGGTATTTTACAACATGATACTAGCTGAGTTCTCTGAAAGCTGATTCCTGATGGTGACATAGCGTACTCATTCCCTTGTTCAGAAGGAAGGAAGGGAGGAAGGGAGAGAGAAAAGAAGGAAAAGAAAGGAAAGAGAAAGAAAAGCCACACACTTTTGTTATCTGGCTCATTAGAGTCATTGGGATGTTTACCAAGTTTAGAAAAAAATAAGCACATAGTGTATGAAATTATGTGATATTATGAAATCACATTTTATACATTAAACTTGATGTTACCCAGACTCAGATTAGATGTTCTTTGCCAACTGCTCTAAGAAAGTAGTAACAGCTTGAGAAATGATATAGAGAATTCATTTTTAAAAAAGAAAAGAAATTTATCTAGTGCTGAAAATTTAAAAGACTTTTGAGATCCCATTCCCCCAATAGTCTAAATACATATATTTATTTAGTAGAATAAAATTGTGCACTTGACATCCATGTGGGAAGTAGACATATAACCTCTACTCATTACTTGAGAGAGGGTTAAGATGTTGACTGTCACACTAAAAGTAAATGTCTTACAGAGGGTGGACTCCTTCAATGAGAAGATGACTCACAGAAAGCATAATTCTGTTCAATCACAAAGAAAACAAAATAGAATGTGATACAAAACATGTAGGAATTTATATTCTCCAACTGATACGATTTAAGAATGACAAAAGGAAATGAAATACGGCATTGCAGTTTGGGAATAAATTCCTGAAAGAAAATCTGTTTAATGCAGAGATCAATTCTCCAAATTTCAGTATTATTAGAATTGGGGCAGACAATTTATGGCACAAAATCATAACATTCTCTTCTGTAAGCTGTCCCTTGTCTCTTTGTTTGTTTTTTAAACAGCTGTCGGCTTGTTCTGTCTCATCAATTCTGGTACTTCAGAATTAATTCTCACCATTATCAGTGGCAGAACATGATGCGACAATAAGCCAAAATGACTAAACGCAGTTTAAGAAAAAAAATTGATGAGAATAAAAGAGAATCTCTATATAAAAGTTAATCCCTTATGAACAGCATATTTAGAAACTGTCTGCAGGTAATTACATTCAGGTAACCTGATCTGAAAATGCCAAGTTCACACAATGGTTCATTTAATTCCATCTGGTGTACAATAATACATTCCTTAATGGATACATTGATTTAAAGGGGAAAAAAAAACTACTTCAGATATCAAAAGCCCATATTCTCTTGGTATTATAAAATATCACATCAAATACCAGAATCTCAAAAATGATCTTGAAGTGTTTAACTTAATCTCACAAAACAAACTGAGGGTTGCTGGGGGGAGGGGGTTTGGGAGAAGGGGGTGGTATTATGGACATTGGGGAGGGTATGTGTTTTGGTGAGTGCTGTGAAGTGTGTAAACCTGGTGATTCACAGACCTATACCCCTGGGGATAAAAATATATGTTTATAAAAAATAAAAAATTATATTAAAAAAATACATAAAAAATAAAAGTAAAAAAAAAAATTAACTTATAAAAAAAGGAAATTAAGTTCATGGGCTTTAGATTCTTATTACCTAAATCCCTTCTTAATTATGATTTATTTTCTTAATAAGGAATATATAGGTTAATCTGAAGAATTGGGTCATGACTTTGGCTATCTTGAGATAGAATAAATAAACTGATTTAGAATAAATATAAGACTTTAAAAGTATTCACAAATATTTTTAAGGGAGCTATTTAACTCTTGGAATAAGAGCCATCTGTCACCAGGACAGGCATGATGCGAAAACATGCATATGCTTATCATAGCCTTTGGTACTCTCTTTTAGGTCGTTAAGATGGCCCAAGGAATCAGCTTCAGAGAATAAAGTATCAACTATGATTCAAAGGACTTTGGTGAATGACGGGAGGGAGAAAGACCTGTATCTGGCCTCTTGAGAAATATGAACTCCGCCTTTTAAGGCTTTCTCCATCAGGGTTCTAATCTTGATGCCTACTAAGGCTTCCTTTTTCTTAATTCTTTCTTCTTTTACAGAAAGGAGCAGAGTAAATACACCTCCTTTTTGTGTGAATTTTTTCCCATTTGTGGATCTATGTACTTCCAAACTTCCTAATGAAATTATGAAAACCAAAGGCTTTTTCCAAAGACTTACTAGAAGGCAACAAGCTAGGTTGGTCCTGTTAAAACCATAAAAAGAAAGTGACTTTTTTTTTTTTTTCCATTTCCTCTCCTTTGTTAGAGAGTCCCCCTTATCATGTTCAGACCACCTTCACAAACTAAGGTCCACCTCTAGTCCTACTCTCTTTTTTTTCTGGCTGCATCTTGAAACAACCAGCCTCTTTCCTTTGGCCTGCCACACTCCAGAAGCAAATTTTGTTTTCAAGTTTCCTCATCAAAAACTAGGTTTTTTAGTTTGATTCTGTCAGATCTCTGCTCACTTAAATATGAGGTAGGTAATTTGATAAACTCAATACGCAAATACTTATTAGTGAGTATGTGAACATGTTATTTCATTACAATTAGCAAAATGAATTCCTTTAAGGGCCTCTTGGTGTCAGCACCTGAATCTAAAGAAGGGACTCTACTAATAGGATATAAAGTTACTAATTAATTACTTCCAATATTTTATATAGGAGAGTTGAATCTAGTGCCTTTCAGGATAATGAGAAAAGGAGATGGTTCATGGTTTCATTAATTCAATAAGTATTTATTAAGTACCTTTAATGTGTTAGGCCCAGTTCTTAGCATTTGGGATACAACAATGAACATAATAGCCAAAGATTCTTACCCCTAGAGATAAATAGGATGGGGGGTGTTTCATGCAAGAAATGAGACAATGAATAATAAGCATTAAAATACAGAAATTCTATTTTATGCCAGATAGTGGTATGAAAAAATATTGAAAGCAGGGAATGGGGTAGGGATCAGTTTCAGTATTTAGTAAGACAGAGGAGACTATCTAAGAAGAGAAACTTTCAGGACACTTTACTAAAAGAGGTAACAGAGTTAGCCAACCAGTTTTGTGAGGAAGAACAATTCAGGCAAAGGCCTTTAGATGCGATTGCAAATGGAGTGTTCCAATAAACAGCAAGGTAGCCTAAGCCTGCAATGGAATGACCCAGAGAAAGAGGAAAACAGGAGATCAAATGTGAGGCAGAAGGGAGTTTGAAGATGTTGGATTTTATAGGGCACTAGGAGGACTTCAGCACTTATTCTTACACAGTAAATCCAAGACAAATTACTGGGTGGTAGGCTAATGGGGATCACGTTTTGGGGCAGGAATCCTTTTCCACACAATAGGTGTTCATATGTAGGACTGAACTTTGCTTCGTGTGTGCATGAAGTCAAATGACTTCTACCTTCACAGCTTAATCAACTGCTTTTTTTTTTTTTTTTTTTTTTTAATTTTTTATTTTTTATAAACATATATTTTTATCCCCAGGGGTACAGGTCTGTGAATCACCCGGTTTACACACTTCACAGCACTCACCAAATCACATACCCTCCCCAATGTCCATAATCCCACCCCCTTCTCC
>NC_081557.1:157292403-157372099 GCF_022355385.1 Mustela nigripes | reverse complement strand
TCATGTCTTCTGCCCATTTCTTGATTGGATTATTTGTTCTTTGGGTTAATCAACTGCTTTTGATGGGAATTCTAAACCAACCCACTTGCTAAATTTCAAGTAACTCAATCTGTTTTGGTTTAAAGATTCCTTCTGTCTTTGCATAAAAGCTTTGGGGATATTTAGTAACATCTCATAAGTGATTATCATATTACTCTAAAAATATGCTTCTTCTCTGTAAATTTAATGTTCAATGCCTACCGCATGCTAATACTTAGTATAAGACAATATTTGAGTCAGACCTCATCCTAAGAATAGAAATCTGAATGTTTGTTATGTGTTAGAAAGTCCCTTGTATCTTTCCTTTTGTTAATAAAAGGTTAAGCGGCACATAGTAAGGAAGATTTAGAGCAGTTGCTAACAATGAACTATATCCTCTCCTTTAGAACCTAGAAGACAGTAGGTAAGTATCCTTGTGGATGTATAGAAAAGATATACTACATCGTTTCAACTGGCATTATTCCAGGGAGTTTTGTTCTGTGGCAGACTGCTGTGAGGAGGGAATGGTGATTATTACTTCAAGCCATTCCTCAGCAGAAGGACCCATCTGAAGCATGACTGCTAAAGGAGAAAAGAGTCATAGCTCTGGAGTGACAGCTTTCTCTGCTCCATTATGTCCTTTTTGAAGGCTCCATAGCTCAGGACCTGCAGAATATAAGGCATTTCAAATAATGCCAGTATCTCTTTTCCCTCAAGATCCTTTCCCCATTTGCCTGTTTCCCAAATAGCCCTACGTGAAAAAACAGTGATGTATAGCTGATGGAGACATAAGATTTTAAGATGAAAATCTTACTTTTTCTCAATAAATGATAAACCATAGTGAATCTTAGCACCAAACATAAGTTCATTTCCTGCTGCAATTTTTTTTAACATTCTTAAACTACAAAATAAGCTTTTATAACTCCAATTAAAACTCATAGTTAAGCATTTGTCTTTGGAATATATCTTCTTATACAAATTATAGTTATTAATGAAACTTCCATGACTGCCTATACACTTGGGGTTTTAAATGCATATTTAAATATTAACAAGGCTCTGATTAAGATGCAGAAACATGGGTAAGTGAAACCAATGGAAATACTTTGTTCTTGTCTTGTCTTGCTTCTGTATTATATTCATCAAAATTCCAATTAGCAGCATGAGAATGCAGCATGACTTCCTATGTGTATTCTAGTTCACTTACAGCATCTTTGATTTAAGGAGTTTTGGGGAAATATTTTTAGCATTCAAATGAGAGAAGGCTTAGTTTAATAGTAAATTCAGGTGAATGTTAAGAAGTATCTTGCCTCAACAGATTGAAGTTTTATTTCTGCATTCTCAACTTGGGTTTTTACAATTTTTTAAAAAATGATGTTATTTTTTTTTTTTGTCTTAGGTTTGTACCTGCTAATTCTCTTGATTGTTTCTTCACGTTCATGAGCTCTAAGTTGCAGGTTTCATCCCTGTGTGGAGCCAGCTGTGTCTGGAGGAAATTTGGCTGGGGCTTCAAACACAATTCAATCTTTAGTCTAATGCTTGCATTGTAAAGCAATGTAAAGTTGTCACTTTGGGATAAAACATAAAAACTTAAACAGCATTTATACTAATGATGCAATAACAGGGACAGGATGTTTACACACCTACTGGCATTTCCCCTCAACATGACAGTCTTCTATGAGACCGTATGTTCCTTAGGGCCAAGGTCTGTGTCTGTTCTTTGCTAGACAAAATGCATGATGAATACATACATGGAAGGAAAGAAGGAATAAAGAAATGATGCATTTACTTTTTTTAATAAAATTATGGAGAACAGTGGCAGATACTATGCATATTTAAATATATTCAAATCTCACTCACTTGAAAAAATCAACTTGTCACATTCCTACAGTTATCAACTTATCTTTCTCTTGCTCAGCCAAAATTCTTGAAGTACTGTCAATTCTCTATCTACTCATTCTCTTTTTACATTTTTCTAATCTGTTCTTTGCCTCTATAAATTCACCAAACAGCTTACACTAAGATTAACAATGACTTCAAGTTACCAAATGGACATTTTGGTGTCCTTATATTACCTGAACACTGTGTAGCACTGGCCTTGCTGATCACTCTTTCCTTCTTGAAGGACCCTCCTTAGACTCTCTTGTTTATCTTCCTACATTGCTGACCACTTCTCAATGTCCTTTGAATGCTCATCTTCCCATAACTTGCTGTTAAATATTGATGTTTCTTAATACTCTACCCTAGGCTACTTCTTTTCTCTTTCTGAGTAATCTTGAACAGAACCATCTCCAGATCTTTATTATAATTTATAGAATAATTACTCTTAAATTTTATACTATACTTCTTAATTTTTAACTGTTTATTCAGCATGTGCATTTGGATGCCTCAAAGGGTACCCCTGAGAACTGAGATGAAATACATCAGGCCATCTTAGTTTTTTGTTTCAGTAAACCTTAACACAGAAGAGATAAGACTGTAATCCTATAATTCCATTGTTCACTTCAGGAAATTCTTGCAGATCATTTTAGAGACAGCAGTATGCTGGAAAAAGTTTGCTTGTCAATACTGACTTCATTAATTTTTCTGTATCCAAAAATCCTAAACTAGTATGTCATGAATGTTGCCCAACTCCAACTAGTTCTCTATCTTGACAATCTACTTTAAACTTCTTGATGCCAGACCTGAAAATTTAATAATATGTCACCTCTGACTTCCCCCTTTTGAGACATTTAGAGTCTTTCACAGACTAGTTTCTTACAGCAGTAAGTTCCAATACATTTAGTTTTGCTTTACTAACAGACGGTATGGTAATTATTTGGGGAATTCAACATCTCCAACTTTATGTGTCCAAGAGTAAACTTGAGGACTTTCCACATACACGTGCTCATCATTCAGTGTTCTCTAGTTTAGTAAACCCATTAAACCAAAAACTTATAAGTCACTTCTTTTATTCACTCATCGTTGGATCTACCAAATTATGTTGTTTTATCTCTCCAATAAATATTACTTGAATAAGTAAATAAGACAAAAATGGTAATACATGCAGTGTCTCAGTCTTCTCCTTACAATGGAGGACCGGTCTGGAGGAGTTGAGGTGGTGAGGGTTGTCAGTGGGGAGCTGTGTGCCCTGTGCAGGTAGTCACAATATATATTCTCCACAGGATATTTATGAACAATTAATAATAAAAAAAAAAACCCAAAGTTTGTCAGTTGTATTATCAAGGTACCATAAGAACTGTATACAACTTCAGTAATAAATGCTCTTGTCAGGGAGGGGGATAGTCCATTTCCCCTTCTCATACTTATTGTGTCATTGTGCAATTTTACCTCAAGGAGTTTGTTTACTAAACCCTAATAACTGCTACACTCACTATTAGGAAAGCTGCCACCAAGCGGCACTAGTGTGTACTGATCACTTGCCTCATTTTCCAAAGTTAGCGCTTCACTCTAGAAGTGATAAGCAGCTTTCATTATTTTTTTAAGATTTTATTTATTTATTTGACAGACAGAGATTACAAGTAGGCAGAGAGGCAGGCAGAGAGAGAGGGAGGAGGAAGCTGGCTCCCTGCTGAGCAGAGAGCCCGATGTGGGGCTCAATCCCAGGACCCTGGGATCATGACCTGAGCCGAAGGCAGAGGCTTTACCCACTGAGCCACCCAGGCACCCCCAGCTTTCATTATTTAGAAAAGAAATAGAACCACTGTAGGTTTCTCTTTGCAGCAGCCTTTCAAGTTTCAGTCAACCATTCAACAACTGTTGATTGAACACAATGGCTGGCCCTGGTGTAGAAGCTGAGGAAACAATAGTACACAAAGGACAACATCCCTGCCTTCTAGGAGCTTACAATCCTGAGGGAGTTTCAGATAATAAACATGGTAAATAATACCTGTGTGTGCATACACACACACTTAACATATACCCGCACAGCACATATAAAATACATAATATGCTAAAATGAAAAATAATTTAGAGAAGGGGGAGAGGAGGTGGATATGTGGTGGGGAATTTGGACATTTTTACAGGGAAGTTGTTTGTTAAAAATCTGTATGTAGCTAAGTAACCACTTATTTATTTTAGGTATTAACTCTCACCCACCCTCAGAAAATTTCTTGAAGTTGTTACAAGACCAAATTTCCTGGAACAAGGAATATTTTGTACTGAGCTATTTTCATTACACGATGCAGTCAGGAAAGCCACACTTCAGTTGCTTGTAGTTCTGAAAACAATTTTGGCAAAGTTTTATTTCATTGGTGACAACCATTTTGAGTACTGTGTATGAAAGTGGTTTTCAATGGATTCCGCAAAGTATTCACAAAGAACTTAATTCTATTTTTCTTCTTTTCCTTTCTTATAACTGCCTTTCTCCATTATGTAAATGTATTCAAACCTATTTTTGGGCTTTAGAAACCTTTTAGTGATGTATGGAAACAGAGAGCCTTCCTTGTTTTCATTCAATAAGGAGTGTTGAAACATCCCCCAAAGTCTACTTCTACTGAGTTTACAATTTGTGTAATAAGGAACAGTGGGTATATTTCAATCAGCAAGGATCAACACTTGGAAAAAAAAAAATTCTGTCCTGTCAAACCATTAATTCTTATGGAAATGAATGTGAACTAGGGAAACAAGAAAAGAATTGATTTAGAGCTAGAATTGGTTTACAAGTCATGCCAGCCATTTCTGGTAACCATAAATCACAGCTGAGGTGAAACAATACGGTGGGCTGAAGATGGGCTTTGTGAAAGGATTTAAAATCTAACCACCACTCAGAGTCAGACCCAGAACAGGAGGGCAGAGGACTTCTGGAACAGCTAAACTGGTCCTTCAGATCAGTGGCAGCACCAACGATGAAGAATCCATTTTGGGTGTTTTACCTATTTACATTATATTATTTAATAAGTTGAATGTGAAATTTAGGAAAAAAATGTTCAAGGTTTTACCTCTTGATGGAACTATTATTCTTTGGCAGAAGTCAATCAGATCACTATGTTGAATTGCCAGAAAGATTTGCATGTGTAATATGAACAGACTTCGGACCAAAAAAGTTAAAAAACCAGAAAGTAATTAATACAGTGGGGTGTGTACTGGTGTTTGTAAAACTAGTTTAAAAAATATTAAAATAGAGTTGGAAGTAAAAGTGATGGTAAAGTCAGATCTTATCTCCTTTCCATATATATGTTCTTTTTTATGTATATTTTAGAAAAAATAGAGAAATACATCAAGTGGTTTCAGCTAATCACAAAATGTGAACTATCTGGAATGGAATTATTGGCAGTGTATTCAAAAGGTAAAGTGTATTCTTCCTTTTTTTTCTCTTTTTCTTTTTTCTTTTTTTGTTCTTTTTTGAGAATCAAGGCTATTAGTTGCCAAATAGTTTACATTCTTAGATTAAAATCTGGAGCTACTAATTGAGCAATTTGCATCACAACTTTCCAGACCAGAAATTGAATAGAAGGGATCTAAGGAGAATCATAGGCAATGTGAGGTAAAGACCAGCTCAGAAAGGGATTGTTTAAAATTTGTGAAGTACAGTGAGCTAATATAAATTCCAAGATAGTTTAGGTGTGGGGCTCCTGGGTGGCTCAGTGGCTTAAAGCCTCTGCCTTCGGCTCAGGTCATGATCCTGGGATGGAGCCCCACAGTGGGCTCTCTGCTCAGCGGGGAGCCTGCTTTTTTCTCCTCTCTCTCTCCCTGCCTTTCTGCCTACTTGTGATCTCTGTCAAATAAATAAATAAAATCTTTAAAAAAAAAAAAGATAGTTTAGGTGAAATTAATAAAAAAGGAGGAAAATGACAAGAAAAAATTAAGAAGCTAAAGCATTTTGTAGAATATCTTCCAGATAAAAATAGGGTACTTAATTTTGTTTATTATTATTATTCCCTTTCCTGGAAAAATATGATACTGGTCCTCTTTAAAAAACAAAAACAAAAAAAACCAAACAGGAACAATTCTTTGTACCTCTACTCCCTGTACATGCTTACTTGATCACTCAAAGGGTATTAAAGAGAAACGAAGTAAACGTGATTAAAAAGTTTCATCAGGGGCTCAGTCAGCTAAGTGTCTGCCTTCAGCTGAGGTCATGATCCCAGAGTCCTGGGATCAAGCCCCAGGTGGGAATCCCTGCTCAGCAGGGAGTCTGCTTCTCCTTCTCCCCACACCTCATTCAAGCTCTCTCTTTCTCTCTCTCACTCTCTCAAATAAAAAAATAAAATCTTAAAAAAAAAAGTTTCATCAGTTCTTTGCTTTGAGTATGTATGAAACCTACACTGAATCCAACATACAGGATGCTATTATTCCAAATTGAAAACTACTTAAAAAATGGGATGTGGAGATCTTTATCCTGAGCTATCTGACTGTAGGTCAGAGGGATAGTCACAGTTGCTGAAATTCTGAGCCCAGAACATGCCACAAAACAGACAATTTTTAATAAATAATATTTAAATTTTAATTTTAATATATTATGAAAATTTAAGTCTATACTAACTAAGGTTAGTTACTGGCTTAGGAAAACTCTGAAAGGAAAACAAGAAAATGTTAGAAACAAAAAAAAGGGAAAAGTCTTGCCAGTTTGTTTTCAGAATGTTGATTCCATTTAGACCAGGGAACATGAAATATTACATTAATTTGCTTCTCCCTATTATTTTAACAGTAGTCTATCATTCCCCCTACCACTAAAAATGTTGAAAATGTTTTAAAAATATTAAGTTGGAAGTACATAAAATTATCAGTCAGCCAAAGGCATTCATATCTTTTTAAATCTTACCATCTCTACCACTGATGCAAGGTAGCTTCTTCAGAGAGGTTTTATTTGATCACATTTTTTATTTGGTTAAGTTCTCCCTCCTAATAGCTTTAGGGAAACATGTAGCTGGTAGGCTCTAAAGAGTTTGAGCCACAAATTATAATTTTCCTCCAACTTTCTCTTTGTCTTGGTGACATATCCTTGAACCTTCCAATTCCCTGCACTTGAGAACTAAAAATCAATCTTCATTACAGTATGGGCGGGGTTATCATACAAACTATTGAAATGAATAAAATGAGCGATATTGAATTTGAAAATGTTTAATAAACTCAACGTTTCTTTGTTAGACAACCATCTTGTCTCTACTTAATCAGAAAGGCCTTTCTCTAAACCCAATCCCCAGAAAGCACTATTTGTTTGGTAGTCATTTATTTATCTCTGGCTTAGTCTGGGCATCTCTCAAAGAGCATTTTTGTTTTGTTTTGTTGGGTTTTTAATTAACTAAGAGTAGAATATCGGTAAGAAAAATCCTAACTTTGATGTTTTCAACCACATGCTAGTGACATATACATAAGCAAGTAACAGATTGATGTGGGCTTCAGATAATTATGGAAATAGAAATCCAAAGTGAAATTCTAGGGGAAAGTAAAGGAAGGATTGATTCCAGTTGTGGGGTAGGGATCAAGATGTGTCCCTTGGATCATCTGAGACTTGAATCATGAGCAGACTACTAACTTGTGATTTAGACTTTTGACTCTGGAAGTAATCTTATGGATGGATTAGATATATATTATATCAAAGGTGGATGATTCCATGAGAAAATTATTAAAATAATACAGGCAAGAGGCAATAAAGTCCTGCTACACTACAGTATTAAATAAGAAATTGTGTTGGCCACTCCTGTTCCATCAGCTTGGTTTGATCAGTCCTTACTTGGTCCACAGATTGAAATTTCCTTTTTATTTACACTCTCCATTTCAACAGTCCCTGCAACAATTATTTTTCTTCTACATTTTTCTCTATCCAATATTTTTTCTATCCAAATAATTGCACTATTCCTAAGAAATTTTTCTCAACCCCCCACTGTTAGGTTTAGTACTTTCTACAAAACCTCTCTTAGCATTGGCAAGAGCCTCATAAAAATTTCCCCACTCCAGCCCCAGAATCATCAGCGAAGTCTGTCCGCTCACCCGGACATTCTTATCCTCTTCCTCCTAAATTCAGATCACCTTCCCTTCAACCCATACAAATTAGCATATTAACACATTTTAAATATTCATGTAGATCCTCTGGATATTGTCTCCTTTTGAAATCATTTAAATTCACTTTCACATGATAACACAGTTCTATCCTGGCCCATAAACTCTACAGCTATTTCTGCAGTCACCATTGGAGAGAAAGGAGCTCTTGTTACAGTTGTCATTTCTATAGGTTTTGCCCCAAGACTTCCCTCCCTTACATCAAGAGGCAGATGTCCTATATTTTGGAACTATCAGAACTCTATTACTTCCAAATTAGTCAATTGCATTAAAGCCCTTAAGTAAATCTAATAAAAATGATTTCTATATCCACAGAGGTCCATCATATTACGAATATGACCATTTTACTAAAGCTGTTAAATACTACATTCAAAGAAAAGCTCATTAGAACCCTGCAGAACCACCTTCTTAGAAGTCATTGTTTAAATTGAGCAAACATTCTTTTTGCAAAATTGTTGTTTACATACACACCAACTCCGTACTCTTCCTGTTCGCTGGAGTGATACATTTCTACTCTAAGAACAGACATTTGGCTGTACATGGCACCGTCTGGGTAGCATTTACTGCATTCCTTCTGCTCAACCTAAGAAAAGAATATTGACTACCTGCTATATACAAAGCTATTAGTATGTTGTATTGTTTAGTTATTGTTTTCATATCTGTGTGCCATTTTTTTTTTCAAACAACATATTTTACTCTAGTTTAATGAAAAGGGCCTCTTTACATTCTGGGTAGTGTGTGATACAGTACATAAAACAATGTCCTTTTGCTGAAACTGGTATTATTTTCTTGATTCTCTTTGCAAAAGCAACATCCTTTTTTTCTTTCTTATTGAACATCAAAGCACTTATCAAAGGCTCTGAAGTGTGACCAAATCTCAATTTTGCCAAAGAGAAGCTATACTTTTCCTAAGGGGGCGGGGGGAGAAAACCCCAAAACAAACAAAAAAAAACCCACAAAAACTACTTCTAACAAAGATCCTGTATGTGTGGTACTCTTTTTTCTGTTTGATTAGTGTTTTAAATCTTATGCATGATTCTTGTTTCTACAATTTTCCTAATATATTAAATTCTCAGTAGATATAAGACAGATGACAGGTTTCTTTCTTACAGGCACATTTTAAAACACTTTTTTCAAGGAAGTCTTGATTCAGAAAGGATTTCTAAATTTGAATTTTTTATTAATAAAGAAACTAAATTTTCTATAAATAAAGAAATTTAAGAAATAAAGAAAATAAACTTTATTAATAAACTAAATTTGATTTTTTATTAATAAAGAAACTAACTTTTATTAATAAAGAAACTAATAAAGAAAAAAATTGTGTGCAATGAAATAAGTATACACATTTGCTTTTAAGTGATAATATATGTATCAATAATATTTTAAATTTTTTTCTTTTTAAAGAATACTTTATAAAAGTTGTTTTACAAAATTTAACAATCATTTAGAGGTCACTGAGTGTGAATGCTATATAAACTCTAAGGAAAGAATATAACTCAACTATGAGTATACATAACTTGAACTAGTTTTTTTTAAAGATTTTATTTATTTGACAGACAGAGATCACAAGTAGGCAGAGAGGCAAGCAGAGAGTGAGAGGGGAAAGCAGGCTCCCTGCTGAGCAGAGAGTCTGATGTGGGGCTCGATCCCAGGACCCTAGAATCATGACCTGAGCTGAAGGCAGAGGCTTTAACCCACTGAGCCATCCAGGCACCCCTTGAAGTATTATTTTTATTTTTATTTTTTTATTTTTTTAAAAGATTTTATTCACTTGACAGAGAGAGATCACAAGTAGGCAGAGAGGCAGGCAGAGAGAGAGAGAGGAGGAAGCAGGCTCCCTGCCGAGCAGAGAGCCCAATGCGGGACTCGATCCCAGAACCCTGAGATCATGACCCGAGTGGAAGGCAGAAGCTTAACTGACTGAGCCACATAGGTGCCCCTGAAGTATTATTTTTAAAACCTTCAAATAAAATTATCAAAACTTAAAGAACAGTATTTGTATTATGAAAACATAACACTATTTCAGTTGGCAAGGCTTACTTAAATTTTCTCCTATAAAGCTAGTAAGAAGGAAAAGAAGGTCACAAGATTTCTGAATAATCTAAACAAGAGATATAAGTGATAATTGGTAAGTTTAGACAGATGGTTTGATGGATAGACAGACATAGACAGACAGATACTCTTACAGAAAGCACCAGTCTGCAGATCAGAGAACAGATCATTGGCTTCTCACATAGCATCTTAGCACTGGTCCCTCATGGGCTGATATGAAGAGAGCCTGATGCTATCTGGTCTGTTCATGCAGTGGCATTGAACCACAGGTGGTTTATGAGACTCAGAACTTTAAAAAGGTGGCTGGCACATGGGCTCATCCTGAAAGACCATTACGCTGGAATGCAAAGAATCTTTTCCAGTGGGTGGAGAAGCCCCCTGCCTTCACCACATCAGAGAGCAAATGAATGGCTCTTGGCAAGAAAAGTTTATAAATCTTTGTGGAGCAATATACAATCTCTAACTTTTAGGACATGTTTGCTATTCAATCATCCTTCACTCAAGTTTTGCCAGCTTTTTGCTCAGAAAACCCAGATTGTGCAGTACCATGAAATATTCATGTAGAACTGTCTCTCAACAATATTTATCATGAAAATTAGTTTCTCTTTAATATACTGTGTAGTTGGGTATATTGTTGGTTTTATCTGGCAATAGGCATAAGTTCAATGAAGTGGTTTATTAAACAACCACTGAAAATCTTGTTTTTATACTTATGTTCATAAATTTATAGATGAATATATACAAATAGTCAAGTTACTTGGAAATAAAGTTTACGTGTAAGTACAAATTTTTTGAGTTCTCTGTGTGCAGTAAAAATGAAACATTGTAAATGGGGAAAAAAAGGAAATTGTATTTGAGTCACTCCATTAAAGTTACTCTGCAAATTAGTGATAGGACAGAACCGGAACACAGGATCTTTGGAGGCCCCTGGGTGCTATATACCTGAGGCCAATGGAACTCTTAGGTATAGTCTGTTCCAAGTAAATGGTATAAAATTCAGGCTTTAATCACTTAACTACCTACATTTATCTCCTACAGAGAAGACAGCATTACAACTGTTTCACTGCTTAAGCCCTATTTTAGCATGTATTTGGAAGTCTGCACTTTACTTGATAACTTTATAATACTTTGAACAGCATGTAGAAAATGTTTAATTTTAATAATGCAAGATGTGAGAATTGAAGAAGTCTAACAGTTAAAGCATCATTGAAAACTGAAAAACATAACACATTTTATTATTTCAGGGTAAAATAAATTTTCCCATTTGCAAGTAATTTTCCCTCATCTGAATTCTAGATTTTATCAGTGTGTTTCATGGCCCTTCTCATCTACTTTATTTGGAGTTATCTTAACTAGATTCTAGGTTACATGGTGACAAGTTTGTTTACTTCATAGCTTCTAGCAAATAACCTTATGTAGGTGGCTCTGAAGATTTGTTGTATTAATGAGTTTTATTTTTATTTTACTACCCTTTGTTTTCTGACTGATAGCTGGTGATCCAGGTGAAGCTGTCTTGTCATCGAAAGCATTTCACAATGACAATAATAACATAATAAAACAAAGAGAATGCTATAGTCACTCTAATTCAATAATAAGTAGCCACATAATGTGGGATATAGTAAACATAACCAAATAATTGTGATATTATAAGCACTCACTTAATGATATATCAGATTATATAACGAAGAATTAAAAACAGCTTTTGTGGAACTTTGATAGACCACAAGAAAGAATCTTCAAATTAAACAGTTGCTATTTTAAAATAAAATCAACAAAAAGATGACCACTATTTCTCCTTATTTTCTTTGTAATGAGCATCAGGATATTGTTTTCTTCAGGGAAACAATGATTCCAAAAGGCATTCAATGTCTATAGAGCATCACAGTACTTTTAGTTTATTTAATTATTTGTAATAAGCTGTTCTTTGTATTAACTTTTAACGAATTTCAGTTTAAACATGGAAGTGGAAGGGATGCCTGGGTGCCTGAGTAGGTTAAGTGTATGCCTTCAGCTCAGTTTATGATCCCAGAGTCCTGGGATTGAGTCCCACATCAGGCTCCTTGCTCAGCAGAGAGACTGCTTCTCCATCTGCCTGCTTTGACTGCCACTCCCCCTGCTTATGTGCTCTCTCTCTCTTTCTGACAAATAAATAAATAAAATGCTTTAATAGTAAAAAATAAAAACATGAAAGTGGAACAAATGAGAAGTTAACTGAATTGTTTAATTTGGAAAATTCAACCATATATAATAAGCTTGTTACTCCTCCCTCAATAGTTTCAGGTTAAAAATATAAGTTCATTTAAATAGTTGGGATAAATGGTACACCCAAAGTGATTATTTGGGAAGTATGGTCAATTTAAGATTAAACATTCAATGTCTTCTAGAAGGATAACTTACTTGTTTCCTATGCAGAAATATTTCAGAACTTATGTTTAGGAATTTTTTGCATTATGGGCCAGCAGATGTCTAAGTATGATCCCAGGAGCTTTTGGAGAGTTCTTCAAGGCCAAAAATATTTTCTAAATAATACAAAGATTTATTTCCCCTTTTTGCTGTCATCATTTGCACCAATGGAGTGAAAACAGTGGAGGGTGAAAGTGTAGCACTTTCACATAGATCAAGGCCATGCACCAACTCTACTGGTGGGTTTACATTTCTTTCCTTTTAAAGATTTTATTTATTTATTTGACACAGAGAGAGAGAGAGATCACAAGTAGGCAGAAAGGCAGGCAGAGAAGGGGGAAACAGGCCCCCCGCTGAGTAGAAAGCCCAATGCTGGGGATCAATCCCAGGACCCTGAGATCATGACCTGAGCCAAAGGCAGACACTTAACCCACTGAGCCACCCAGGTGCCCCGGGCTTACATTTTTCATTCACCAAGCACTCATAGTTCAAAAGAAAAAAAAGAGGGTGTGCCTGGGTGGCTCAGTCAGTTAAGCATCTGTCTTCAGCTCAACTCATGATCCTGGGGTCCTGGGCTCGAGTCCTGCGTTGGGCTCCTTGCTCAACAGAGAGCAGGAGAAGTTCTGACTGCTTGCAGAATTCCCTGCTTGTGCTCTCTCCATCTCTGTCTCTGTCTGTGTCAAATGAATAAATAAAATATTTTAAAAAGCAATAGCAAAAGAAAGCAAAAACAAGAATGTCTTTGATAAAACATTGTACATTATAAATTTCACTGTAACTTGACCCTT
This sequence comes from Mustela nigripes, assembly GCF_022355385.1. Taxonomy (NCBI): domain Eukaryota; kingdom Metazoa; phylum Chordata; class Mammalia; order Carnivora; family Mustelidae; genus Mustela; species Mustela nigripes. Next base: position 157,358,840 of record NC_081557.1, on the reverse strand, counting down.
GAGTAAACATCTTTTTATAGTCTGTGTATGCAGAAAGGATTCAGCCATATACAAGTGTGACAGGTGTCTTTAGGAAAGACACCTAAGTGAGTTGCAAGCTAAACTAAACCAGCTACTTTTTCCATAGAACACCTTTTTTTTTTTTTTTTTTTTGCCTTGAAAAATCTACTTACAACCACAAGGGTTATTTAGACCTGTGTTTTTTTGTAGGCATTTTCTCAAAAATTTACCCAATTTATAAATAAATTTATCCAATATATGTCCTGCTTAAACTGTAACTTATAATTTCTTTGCTAGCTTCAAAATGAATTTATTTATAGTAGAGTTATATCCCTTCTTTCAGGAGGGCTTGAATCCATGGAATTTTCTACAGTGTCTTTCTGATTGTGTGTGAGTTACTAGAATACTGATGGAAAGTATGGACTTAGAAATCAGACCTGGGTTTGAGTCCTGACCTCATTATTTATTAGCTCTGAAATTTTCTGCAATTTCCTTCATTTATTTTATCCTCACTTTATCTGTAAAATCAGGACATTGTAAGGACCTCAGAGTGTTGGGATTAAGTAAGGCTATTTATGTATATCTATTAACATTTATTGGTACATCATAAGACACTCAATAAACATTATTTATACTTGTTCATATTCTTGCATTCTTATGCCTCAAAATTTTGACTCTTAGAAAAGGTACAGTACAAAGCCATGAAAAGAAGTAAGTTGCAAGTAATTTAATAACTTGAAAATAGAGATTTCAGGAGACTAAAAAAAAGCAGTCATTTAATTCCCATATTGGAGAAAGACAGTTAAAAGGAAATCATCAGTCAACTAAGAAAATTATCTTTTTCAGTTTCAAACAATAGCATAAGGTACTCACATACTCTTTCAAGCTGAATTGATCTACTGAAGCCTAAGATACATTTAGACATGCACGTCTTCTGCGGCTGCCTTTCTAATGCACTTAAATGCAGTTATCGCCAGTATGTGCAGGTCTGTGCCAGGACCTGAAGTGCTTATAGGGCAAATCACAAGTACCTGAGAATTAAAGTCCCTGGGGAACAGCCCACAGTCAACTGGCAGTTATCAGGTGGCAGAAGTGAGTTGATTTCTCAGCAGGATTAAGTTCCAGTCACCTATAGTGGTCACTTACTTGATAGCAGATTCCTTATTAGGTGCCTTTTCTTCTCTATCTTACTTCTGCACTTCCTGTCAGTGTTTTCTGGGACCACCTCTCTGATAAATCATTTGAATTTGAATCTTTGTCTCAAGGTCAGAAACACAAAACTACTTATATTTTTCATCACTGTATTATCTCAAACCTGAATATAGTTCCTGGGACATAATAAGTACTCAACAGATATTTGTAGAATTAATTGATTAGTCCTCAAAAGAAAGCGTTCCTTGAAGTTATATTCATTTCGGTACACCCAGGTCTTGGCAGAATGCCTGAGATAAATTATGCAACCAATTAATGTTTGTGAAATAAGTGCGTATGTAAACTTGCCAATATTGCTTTAAAAAAATAGCCACTCTGACTACTAATAAAGAATACATTACTACTTACCAAGACAGTGGGAACTGAGTAAAACTTAAATCTAATACATTTCAAAACTTATTAATAAGAAAGTTGAACTATCTAGTTACCTAATAATCATATGTATATTCACTGACAAGACTAACATTAAATGAAGGTAGAAACCTTTGCTATAGAATCTTGTGAATTACCAATATTTTTTTGAAAAATGCACACAGAAATATGTCACTTTATTCACAAACTCTACTGACAAAGTCTATAGCCTAAAATGACTGAACTGAATAATAAGAGGAGGGGGGAAAAGCATAAACTGATTGATTGATTAAACAAATATTTATTAAATATCTAGGTATCAGTCATGTCCCTATAACCAGGGTTTTATAACTTTTGTCTGAGACCTACAGTAGGAAATATACTTTACATCAAGACCCACACGCAAATATATAAATGTACAAATACACAGATATGCTCAAAACTAAAAAGAGTCTTAGCATACAATACATATGTTTACTACATTTTATTTGCAAGCTTTCTTTTAGTCTTCACTATTTCCTTAAGAAAAGATACTTCACAATGCCTATTAATCTGATTTCATTACTTATTAATGGCTTCCAAATAACATTTTAAAAAACACTAGATTCTGAAGTTAAAATGATGATCTGAAATAGACACCATGTTTCTTTGAGGGATCTTAAATAAACCCAAATCAAATAATTTTAAAAACCAGTGTAAAACTTAATCACTGTGATTCCTCCAAAGGTTCCTGGAAGGAAGCAAATTATGTGCCAGGGAGATCTGAACTGGTATGGGGAATGGAAGGGCAGATAGTAAGGAGAGATTTGCTCAAGAAATGGTAATTAAGTTGAGATTTAAGGAGGGGTTGAAGTAAAATTTGAGGATGGGTTAGTTGGAATATCAAAGGTCTTTTGTGAGAAGCTGGATATGGAGAATGATGGAGAAGGAGATACTAAGTTAATGGCTAGATTTGCAGTTTGCCCAAATGGATGGACAATGGGGTATTTGCTGAAAAGAGAAGACTAAAGAAGACTAGATATGGACAAAGATATAGTAGAAGATCACCAATTTGTTATTAAAGATGCTGCTTTTGAAGTATCCAAGAGCTAAAGCCAAGAAGGCAATTAAATGTGGATATCTGGGTTTTGGAGGCAAAGTCCAGCAATTTATGAATCATCTAGGTATAGAGCAGTTTAGAAAAGAGCCAAAGATGTTAACAGAATCTGATCATATTATATTCACTTAGTTGTTATTTACACTCTGTATGATTTCATAACAGAATTTTAAGGGGCTTTCAAATAAATTATGTGCTGAAAACTGGTCAGATCAATAAGAATTAGATTAATATTATAAAAAGGTTTGAAATGACTAGCTGTGCTCTGAAACCTGTGCAAAAAAGACAGCTGTCCATGATGATGATTATGATGACAATGATGAAAAATATTAAGCAATACTGTATATCTGGCACAATATTAGCTCCTTTATATGCATTATCCTAATTATCATATGAAGTAGATATCCTAGTTTTCCAGATGAGGAAATGGACACTTAAAATAATTAGCTCAAGGTCACAAATCTGAAACATATATCATGGATACTTAAAATGAGCAAGTCTGTCCATTTTATTGTACTGTTCTTGAATAGAACATCATACAGCCAAATGCTGCCAGGCATGATCTTTGATCATATGCTTTCTTCAAAAGAAATATGTTTTTAAGTTGTTACACTCTATCATTGTGTAAGTAATTACTCTTTCAGATCTTTTCGCACATAAAAGCATATTTTCCTAATATATACATACCAGTTAAAATTTGTTACTCTATAAATGCTTTTAATAGCTAATAATAAAATTAGCATAAAGGATCTTATTTATTATTTTGCTGCTCATTCACTAATTCATTCAAAAGTATTTATTGTGAACCTACTTGTGTGTCAGATACTGTTCCTGAGCGCTATATGCCATGCATAATTCAAATAGGCATTGAGAATAAATTTGTTTCCTAGACTTTGCTGTGAATTATGGGAAAAAAAAAAGTAAGACATTTTTTTCATAACAGCTCCTTTTCCTCCAGATAGCTTTCATACTATAGCCACAGGTAGAACAGGGCTCAACTCTTTTGAAAAGCAAATAAAGAGATAAGCACATGAGAATTTATTAATTGGCAAATCTAATATACCTATTAAGAATGTAAAAGTAATGTAATTCAAAGTTCTGGAATACAATAGAGAAGGAATCACAGTCAGTTATGATAAGAAATCTCACTTATAAGCCAAATAGGACAATGTATATAACAGTTTCAAAATGTACTGACTGCAAATTTCAATAACAAAGACTTACACGTTTAAGGCAAAAGTAAATAAAATAAATAAAAAGTTTGTCAAATGTTATTTAGAATCATGAAAACTATCTTTTGTCTATCAGATGCATTCAGATTTTTGGTTTTTTTTTTTTAAATGCACAATAAATAACAATATTAAACTGCCATAGGTGCTTTGTTCAAACATGTCAGAGGAATGAATGGATCTGCGTGACAAAGAGTGAAATAAATAACATTGGAATCATGTATGCTTGCTTGGAGGATGCGTGTGTGTGAACAAGGCAAGCCCTGTGAGTACTACTGGGGCGGCGGGGGTTGGGGGTGGGGGTGGGGGAGCAATTTCTACCTTCTCCTTAGCCATTGCCCATTTCTTTGTTCTCCTTTATAGAAACATTCTGAAAGAAGTCACTTTGCTGGATTGGCTTCAATCAGGCTTTGCCTCTGTAGCAGGCTGGATAATAGCCACCCAAAATATCAGATGGAATATGTAAATGTTGCCTTGTGTAGAAGGGTCTTTGCAGATGTCATTAAATCAAGGATCTAGAGGTGGGGAGGTTATACTGGACTATCTTAGAAGGAAAGCACTAAATCCAAATCAGAATGAGGCAAAGGGCGATCTGATACACACAGAAGAGAAGGCAATGTGAGGACGGCAGGGATTTCAGTGGTGCCGCCACTAGCAAATGCAAGGCAGCAGCCACCAGAATCTGGAAGAGGCAATTTAGAGATCCCGAGGGAGCATGGTTTGTTGTCACCCTCATTTCAGCCTAATGAGACCAATGTTGAACTTCTGACCTCCAGAACTCTGAAAGAATACATTTCTGTTATTTTAAGCCCCCTGGTTTGTGGTCATTTGTTATAAAGCCATAGGAAACAAATACAGTTCCATTAAAAAAAGAAAGAAAGAAAGAAAGAAAGAAAGAAAGAAAGAAAGAAAGAAAGAAATCTGCTACAGTGAAAATCACAACTGACCTCCCAGTAGCTAAATCCAACAATCAATCAATGTACTCAAGCTTTCCGCACTATTTGACCCCCTAGATCACTCTCCTTTTTATTCTTTAGTTAGTGTGATGGTCAGTTTCATGTGTCAATTTGGTAGGACATAGTCTCAACTACTCAATCAAACCCTAATCAAGGTGTATTTGTGAATATGCAGTTAAAGTCTGAAATAAATTAACATTACTTGAGGAAGACACTTCACCCCATCAGGGTGGGCCTGATTCAATTAGTTGGAAGGCCTTAAATTCATCACTGAGGGTTTTTTTTGAAGAAGGGAAATAAGGCGGAGGAAGAGGAGGAAGAAAACAAGAAGGAAGGAAGAGAGGAGGGACAGGAGAGAGAAATCATTCCATCTGCAGATTACATCTTGAGCTCCTGCCTGGCCTTCCTGACAGCCTGCCCTACAGATTTCAGAGTTGCCAAGCCAGCCCTCCTACGGCATACACCAATTTCTTGAAATAAATATCATGATATATATTTCCTACTGGTTCAACTCTGACTGATACACTTGGCTTCAAGGATAGCACTCTCTTGCTTTCAGTTCTATTTCACCAGCTGCTTCTTTCATTCTCCTTTCCACTTTCCTTCTCATATTTCTTATTGCCTCATGCTGGAAAGCCCGCAGCTCAGTATTTGGACTCCTTTAAAAAATATATATATTTTACTCACTCAGTGAATGACTTAAATACCATCTATGTGCTGATCCCTTGCATTTATTCTTAATCTACAGCCTGGACTTCTTCCCTAAACTCTAATTTAAACATGCAATTACTTCCTTCACCTCAGTTCTCTAACAGGCATTTGGAAGTAACGTGTGTCACTCTGAATTTTTTATCTCCTCCAGAAAACTTGCTTTTCCTGTCTTCTTTCTTTCTCAGTAAATAGCATCAATCTTTCCTGTTGCTCAGGCCAGAGACTTGCAGTCATACTTAACTTCTCCCTTTCTTTCACACTAAATCTGCCCAACATATGAACAAACACAGTGGAATCTACCTTTGAAATGTAGCCCAAATAGCACCACTTTCTCCTGCCTTGCTCCAAAATATCACAACTTTTAAATATATTATTGTTCCTAAATGGCCTCTTTTCTTCTCTCCTTGCACTTTCTCTTCCTACCCACATCTCCCCACTTTACGTCTATAGATTAGCTACCAATCTAAACTCTTCTAAAATATGAACCAGATCACATCACTCTTCTGCTTCAAACCCTCTGCTAGCTTCCTGATTCAGAGTAAAAGCCAAAGTTCCTTCAGTGGCTTGTCAGGCTTAATATGAACCACCACTATCTCTGACCTCAATTCCTTTAACTATTTTCTTTCTGCCTGAGAGAAAGCCACACTGTCTTTTTTCTTTACCTTGAACAAACAAGGAAAGCTTCTGCTTGAAGGATTCTGAATTTGTTGACTCTTATGCTTTATTTACCCTTGCCCTGTGTCTACATGGTTTACTCCATTACTTCCATCTCAGTCATCTGCCCAAATGTCACTTCATCAGCAATGCCACCATGTTCATTCCAGTCAAAATTAAAACCTCTTTCCCTTCATCCATATTCTATCCCTTGCCCCTGGTTTATTTTCCTCTATAGCACTGATCAGCATCTGGGATACAATATATTTTACATGTTTATTTGGTTTCCATCTCCTACTATTAGAATATAAGCTCTGAAAGTCAAGCTTCTTTGTTTTGTTCTTTGCCATATCCTTTGGATCTAATACAGTGCCTGGAACATAGAAGGTATTCAATAAATATTGCATGAGTGAATGAATGAATGAATGAATGTGGATCTTCTATGGATAGATCCATAAACCAATGTGAGCAAATAAAGTAATATTTAACAACTGTATCTTAACTATATGGGAATTAAATTAAATTTGAAAAGATAAGGAGGAGGAGGAGATTACAAGATTTAACAGGAGAGCCATAAAATCTTTACCAGGCTCAGCCTTTTCTATGTTGTTTTTGCAGTCTTGCTTATTATATTGGTTGGTCTACAAATTATTTCAGTGATAATTATTTTTATTTATTGTTTTCTATAATATGTCTACGGCTATGAAATCCACTACCACTCAGATTTCTTTTTAATCTGCTTGATGTTAGAGACCAAAGAGTAAAAGATCAAAGAAGAGAGGGCACAGAGCTTAGAACAATGACTCAATAATTGGTTTTAGTTAGAGATTCAAGACAGAAGAAATGGGCTACTCTAGTAGTCTCAGAATTCATTTAGTTAAACCTATCCTATTATACCTACTTATTTGTGTAGAATGTGTCCAAATTAGACTTGGCAGTATATAGACTTAGGAAATAGAAGCACTGACCACAGCCAGATGAATGTTCCCATGTTCCCATGTTTCTCATTGGGTAGAAAATGCCAGTATAGCAGTGACTTAGTGACTCCAATGTTAATTGAATGAGTATTTTACCTCACAAATTTTTTTAACTTAGAGGCACAATAAAATAACTGCATTAGAAGAACATGTCCTGTGCCTGGGGAGGATGGGTGGTTAAAAGCACTCTGAAGGTTTTCACTGATTATACTCAAGGGTGCAGAAGAACTGATTTTCCTCACATGGATGAATAGTTTGATACCTTGTTGCTTAAAAGTTGCTTATGTTTAAAGTACACTCCACAGCTAAAGGGCCATGCAGATGCCACATTACTGAATAGCATATGGACATCTCCAGGGCCGTTAAAAATGATCACACCAACCGTCTGTTTTTACTGAGGCTTACTGTATTTAGACAGTTCTAAGAGAGAAGATTCCGCCTTACAATGTAGCTCAGGGGACCTATACTGAAAAGGAAGGGAAGCAGGGAAGGCACTTGTGAACTTGCAAGAGAAACTATGTTTCAGTAATGGCCTCTTTCCTAACAATATGGCAGTTTTGAATCTCAGAAAGGACAAAAATCTGCTTGGATAAAAACCATTATTTAACAAATTTGCAACCTAAGTCTTTAGAGTCTCCACTAAGTTAAATTTTGTGGCAAGGATGGAGGGACTGACATTTTCTGTTTGGATGTCTAAACTCCCTTAGCTGCTGGCTTACATTTATCTGGTTCAAAAACTGTCTCCAACTTTATTGTAATCTCAGATTTCTACTTGGGAAAGAAAAGAGTCTGAAAGAACACTGTTCTTTTTGGTAACAATAGTAATGGCTTACTTTCTGTAAGCCATTACATCCTAGGTCTGTTTATAGCTGGTATCTTCTTCTATTAACATGTTTTAGTTTTTCCACCAGCTTTTGAATTGTCCACATTGTCAAGCACCATGCTAAGTGTACAATACATACTTAGTCAGTGCCTGGTGAATGAAAACTAAACCATGGGTAGGGTGAGGATGCCACGGTAAGAGTTGCAGGATGACCATGGCCCTCTCCTTCTGTTTGTGTCTCAAAGATATGGGGAGAAGGAATGTGGCTATTTCTCTAGAAATCTACATTATAGGAAAAAAACTGGACAACTCATACTCTTATTCTCCTCTTAGTATGTAGAATTACAAGTTGTTAATTACTAAAGCAAATAAATTTATGAGCACCACCTTGTGGAAGACCCTGTCATGTCAGACCATGCTCCATTTCAACCAGTCTATAAGTAATCATTAAAATTGACAAAGCTCACCTTGATAAAGGAGAGAATGGGCAACATCTAAGCATTTGTCATACTAACAAAAGAAGCATAATCTTTAGAAAAAATTAGAGGAACAAATAATAATCATCAATGTTTCACATCTTTTTCAGTCTTAACATCTCTAAATGAATCTGAAAATTCAAACGATTTTTATTAATGTTGGAAGAGCCCACCAGAAGCTTGTCTCAGTTACCACGAGATTACATTCTTGCTGTTTAGGTCACCTTTTGAATCTGGTTTTTGAAAATTATAACAAAATTAATCTTTCATCTAGTGTTTATGGTAGGCCGGACACTATGAGGATCACTTAAAGAAAGTCCAATAGGAAGTCCTATCATTTTCCTCATTTTACAGATTAGGGAGTGTGAAGCTAAATAATTTGCCCAAACTAATGTGCTTCTCACATGGCAGAACCAAAATTATAGCCATGGCCCCTTGACTTTAAAGCCTGTGCTCTTAACCACTGACCTAATGCTTTTGGACACCACCATTTCCTATAAGGAATGAGAAAGACAAAACAATCCAAAGACTTAGAGTTTTAGCTGCATATGTATAAAGTAATAAAAAGTGACTTGTATACTCTTGATTTCTTTTATGGTAAAATGTAAATGAAGAATCTTAGTTGGTGTTCAGAGTATATAGAATTGCAAAAGCATAATCAGGGTACCATTTTAAAATGCTACCATGAACAAAAATGACTGTAAGGTAGCAGAGCATCAGTTTTACTGATGGCTCATCTTGGTTGAGTTTCTCTACATCATACAACCCACTTTCATCAATACTATAGCAGTCTACAGATGTGGGCGTGCACTTATTCTGAAGCCACTATAAAAAAATCACTCCTATCATGATACCAAAAATACCCAGTGTGACAGAGTTCCTGATATCTTCTGAGGCCTGGAACTGCTATTTGTTCCAGTTAAACATCACTAATCTCCAGGACACTGCAATGAATTTGACATGCCTGAAATCAAGGCTGGGGAGAACAGAAATGATTAGTAAAGCATAACCAACTTTTTTTTTTTTTTTAAAGATTTTATTTGTTTGACAGGCAGGGATCACAAGTAGGCAGAGAGGCAGGCAGAGAGAGAGGAGGAGAGTGTCCAATGCAGGGCTTGATCCCAGGACCCTGGAATCATGACCTGAGCCGAAGGCAGAGGCTTTAACCAACTGAGCCACCCAGGCGCCCCAGCATAACCAACTTTTAACTTGAAGTCTTCTAATTATGGGCACTTGGTGTTAGAGAACATATAGCTGAATGAGAATTAGTAAGGAACAGTTACATCAGAACTCCAGTTTCTTTGCACCACACACCTTTCTCATCATCATAACCTACCCACACCCTCCTGGCCATTAAAGCCAGCAGAATGATATTGGAAGGCCAATCTTTTCCTACTGGAGAGATGGTAGACTGTTGTTTATTGCATTGACTCTAGAGGGACACTCTCTTGTTTAAATCCCACCCTTGCTGCTTGCTGTTTCATTGGGCAAGTTATTTTACCTCTCAGTGCTTCCCTGCAACAACTCCATACTTTGTCATAAAAATAAAGTCAATGTTACAAAACACTTGAAAGCGTCTAGTATATAGTTGCCTTATATATGAGTGTTGTTATTGTTATTGTTATATTAATATTACTTCTCAGATGTGAGCAAGATAATATCTAAGGTAATTCTTAAAACTATTTTATCCCTTTAGTATATCATGAAACTAGTTTCACTCCTCTTGATTTACATAAAAGTAAAATATAATCAAGCAAAATCGAATAAATAACACTATGATTCAATGCACTAAGGACAGGAAATATTATTTATGGGACAAATACATATATATGTTAGCAGTTGTATCTAAAGTATATTTCTAAATGACAATCATGGTCAAAAAGCATTTTAAAAAAACACACTGTTTTAGTATTACCATACAGGAAGTATGGCAGTCTTATGTCTGTGAAAAAGGGCATTTTAAATTTTTTGTTGCAGTCCTCATGTCAAGCATTTAATTTATTCATACATTCAGGACTTAGATAAAATTTTCTATGTTACAGGCACAACACTGTGATCTGAGGGGAACAATAACAAGAAAATCTGACTTGACTCTTGCCTCAGTGGACTTTACAACTTAATGGGAAAATACTCTTTGTCAAATAAACATACACTAACCACCTGTTATGAAACCTATTATTCCAACTTCTTATAAATATGCAAAGCTGGGAGAAACAGTAAAAATAAACTAATGGTAAATTATAAAGGAAAAGAAAATAACCTTACCCAAAATTTAGGAGTAAAAAACAAAACTTAAAAGTGCATACAAAGTGGAGTACTTTCTACACTGCTCCATGTTTAACTGATAGAGTAGGGGGAAAGTGCAAGTGTGGCTTGAGATATTTGTTTCTAACTAGATTGCTATGTTAAGTTATCATTTACGCCATTTAATAAATTATTCACCAAATTGCCTCTATCCCACTGTGTCATAGTCAGGAACTTGTAAATCTTTGGTGAGATCAGATTGTATCTCGTAAAATTAATATACGAATTTAATGTAATTTCAATTAAAATCACAGTAGTGTTTTAGCAGGAATTGGAGAGAATGATCTTAAATTGTACATAAAAAATATGTTCAACTATGACTGAGAGAATTGTGAGAAATAGAGTGTTCTATGTATACATTGATATATACATATCATTGGTATATACATTTGTATATATTGGTATATATATACACATACATACATAATACATACATACGTACACACACACACACACACATACATACACACACACCTATATATCCTATATATATAACAACAACATGGTTGTTGGTAAAAGAAAAGCAAATAGATCAAACACAGAAGTAGGACAGTTTGAGTTTGGAGGCACCCAGAAGGCACAGTCCATTGAACAACAGACAGCTCAGGTCCTGCTCTCAGGGTTGTGAGATACAGCTCTGCTCTGGGCTCTGGGCTCTGAGCTCTGTGCAGAATCTGCTTGAGATTCTCTCTCCCTCTCTCTCTGCCCACCCCCCCCTACTCATACTACTCTCTCTCTTTCAAATACACACATCTTTAAAAGAAATAAGTAATAGGGGCGCCTGGGTGGCTCAGTGGGTTAAGCCTCTGACTTCAGCTCAGGTCGTGGTATCAGGGTCCTGCTCAGCGGGGAGCCTGCTTCCTCCTCTCTCTCTCTCTCTCTCTGCCTGCTGCTCCACCTACTTGTGAGCTCTCTCTCTCTGTGTCAAACAAATAAATAAAATCTTAAAAAAAAAAAAAAAAGAAAAAAGTAAGAGTTTTTTTAGTAGCTATAAGAAGTCAGTATTTGACAAAGATAATAGTTGTTAAATTCAATGGGTAATTATATTCATTTATTTAATAAATTGATTAAACATCTGAAAGGAAATTAAAATGAAACTTTTATTTTCTCAGACATAAAATAAAATTAAAGATGAAATACAGTCTTAAGTATAGAAGAAAATCTGTCTCAGGAAACTCTAGGAGATGTACAATCTGTGGTATGAAAAACCTTGCCTAAGTAACACTAGGAACCCAAAGTGATAAAACAAAATATAGAAACTATTTATCTATATAAACACTTTTGAAAACTTAATTTTAAAAAATTCATTAAAAATACAACAGGTTTGAGGCACCTGGGTGGCTCAGTTGGTAAAGCTTCTAACTCTTGATTTGGGCTCAGGTCATGATCTCAGGGTAGTGCGACTAAACACCCTAGGGGCCCCGTGCTCAGTGGGGAGTGTGCTTCCCTTCTCCCTCTCCCTCTGTCCCTCCCCTACTCACTCACTCTCTCTCACTTTCTCTTAAATAAATAAATAAATCTATAAAATAAAAAAGAAACCTACATCTGGAAAAATTATTTGTAATTCAGACAACATATAAGGAATAAATTTCTATACACAAAAGACCTTTCAAGCCAAAAGAAAAAGATAAGCCAACAGACAAAGCATAATAATGGGCAGTTCACAAAAAAAGGTCAAAATTTATGAAAAGTTTCTCCAGTTAAGGAGTAGAAAAAACTTGGACTAAAAAATACCTCTTTATACCCATTAAATAAGCACATCTACTAAGGCACATTATATTTTTGCTGAAGGGTTTGTAGAAATAAAAGATACTATTATTATATATTTTTAGTGGAAATGTAAAGTGTTATAGCCTTTTAAGCATGTGATCTATCACCATCTACTAAAATTAAAAGCATATATACATCTGACTAAGAAACTCCATTTTGCTTATTCCAATATTATTCCAATATTATATATACTTATTCCAATATTAAAGGTAAATGATATATACTGAAACATTTTTTGAAGCAACCAAGAATTGTAGACAAAGTCATTAACCATTCATAGAGGAATAAGTGAATCGATTGTGATAAATTATTTCTATGAGTTTATTATACAGTCATTTCAAAGAGTAAATTAGAGCCATGCTTGATGACTTACAGTCTTAAAGAGATTTTCATGAGGTAATCCGAGTGAGAAAAGATACCAAAAAAGGTCTAATAATATCCTCTTTCTAGTAGAATAAGAAAATATTTGTAAGTATATGTGTGTATAGGTGTGTATGTGCATACACAAGAGAATATGTGTATATATGTAGCATACGTATATGATTACAAGGATATAGAGGAAAATATGAAATTAATAACACTAGGATTTTAATATATTAAGTGGGAAGGAAAAATGAAATGCAGATATTGTTGGGATGGAAGAAAGAGAAAGAACAAAAAAATCTCCATGATAAATACAAGTATTATTTGGTCTCATTTATGTAAATTTGTAAGTTTTTGTGAGATAGAAAAAGAATATAAAAATGCATGCACAGATGTTACTGTTACTAAAATGGTAAAGAAATATGAGGGCAAATTCAATAATACAAGAAAAGAAAAATGAAAGGTAAATGAGTTGATGTTGATACCTGTCAGTGAAGATTAGATATGAACACATGTATAAGTGAAGACTAATAATTTTAACATGAAATTTAACATACTATAAAGATGTTGTTATTTTATAAACTATTGGGCAGTTTTGTAAGATTTTAAACCTTTAAGTGAGTCAATGCTTTTCATCATATGTTCTGTATGAAGACAAAAAACCCCACATTTCTCTCAGTACCAAGAATAATTGTATCCCTAAGCACTTTAATACACATTGGAAGCCACATAACTGATCCAGACTTATTATCTTGGCTGTTAGAAGAGTGGGTCAAACTGGACTCTCGCTTCACATACTTTTAGTACCTTGTTGACCCTTTACTCCAATTTTCTCACTTGTCTTTAGTTGTTTTAACATAGGAATATTTTTTAAGCCACTTTAAATATTTCAGGGTCAATGCAGGTTGTACATCCATATTACAAATAACAATAAGAGTTCTGAAACAAGGAGTGGATATCCCAACACTGACCTCTGGTGTGTACAGAAGAAAATAGGTTTTAGCCACACAGACTAAAGGTGATTACTGTTCCTTAATCAGGAGGAATACTAAATTGATATCATAACCCATATTGTTTTAGCTGTATATATATATTTAAAGATTTTATTTATTTATTTATCTGACAGCAAGAAATCACAAGTAGGCAGAGAGGCAGCAGAGAGTGAGGGAAACAGGCTCCCCACTGAGCAGAGAGCCCAATGTGGGGCTCCATCCCAGGACCCTGGAATCATGACTTGAGTTGAAGGGAGATGTATCTGTATGTTCTTGTTCTAGAAACAAATCCAATCCTTGTGTTACTTAGTGCTCAGAATAAAAAACCTTTATAGGTACTAATACTTGAGGATACCTAAACTAGAAGATGCTGAATTGAGTATTATAGAGTGGACAAAAATTAGGTAAACTGTATCTCCTGAAAAAGGAACACTTTTACACTTGTAATGGGAATGAAAACTGGTGCAGCCACTATGGAAAACAGTATGGAACTTCCTCAAAAAGCTAAAAATAGAACTACCCTATGATCCAGCAATCACACTCCTGGGTATATACCCCCAAAATACAAGAATACTAATTCAAAGGGATGCAGGTATCCCTTTGTTTAAAGCAGCATTTTTTACAAAGGCCAAATTATGGAAGCAGCCCAAGTGTTCATTGATAGATGAATGGATAAAGAGGATGAGGTATAGATATACACCATGGAATATTACTCGGCCATAAAAGAATGAAATCTTATCATTTGCAAAGACATGGATGGAGCTAGAGAGTTTATTACTAAGTGAACTAAGTCAGTCAGACACAGACAAATACCATATGGTTTCACTCATATGTGGAGTTTAAGAAACAAAACAAATGAGCAAAGGAAAAAAAAAAGAGAGACCAAGAAACACACTTAAAAAAAAAAAAACTTCTTAAAATTTACAACTTATTTTTTAAATTTTTTAAATTAAACTCTACTTCCAATGTGGGTCTTGACCTTACAGTCCCAAGATCAAGACTTGCCTGTGCTACCAACAGAAGCAGAGAGGTGTCCCAATAGATTTCTAACTACAGAGAACAAACAGATGGTTTCCATAGGTGAGGTGGGTGGGAGGATCGGTTAAACAGGTGATAAAGATTAAAGACTGCACTTGTTACATGAGCTTTGGGTGATGTATGGAATTGCTGAATCACTAAATTGTATACCTGATACTAATATCACACTGTATGTTAACTACACTGGAATTAAAATACACACACACACACACACACACACACACACACACAAATAAATACCACATAATATGTTTTAAAAAATGAAATAAAACGTAGCAAAAAAATACCACAAAGAATGAGAAGGAAGAATTGAAAATATACTGTTGCAAGGTTCTTATGCAACAAACCAGAGTACGTAAAATACTTTAAAGGTAGACTTTGATTAATTAGAGATATATATGGTAAACTCTAGGGTAATTGCTAAAAAATGTTTAAGGAGATATAGATAATACTTGAATAGAGGAGATAAAATGGGGAAAAAAAAGAATTCTCTCTATGGAAATCTAACAATGTCTGGTTTTGCCACATATCCCAATGCTTCAATAATCTACTTTATAGAGCAATAGATGTAGCCAGTTTCTTTGAGTTGTACTGAATCCGGCCTCTTAAAAAAAAAAAAGTACAAAGGAATTAACTCTATTTTCTTTGCTTCACCTATCATTTTTCTTCCATAAGTTTATTTGATTGTGTCAACATGATAATAGAAGCCAAAGAGGTTCATTATGCTCTCATTCAAACAAAATGGCTAACAGTTAATCATCTAATCATGAAGCTGCTTTCCTCTGCACTAAATTTATCATAGTTTTATATAAAACACTGCAGGATCATAAGTGACCATTTATAACTGACATATACATATAATGAGCTTATCATCTTAAAAATAGATTGACTCGACTTTCTAAAAGTGTCTTGTTACATTACAGTTCTTGACAAAAGTATGCACACTGTTTCACACTTAATAAAATAAATATTATATCTGTCTTGAAAGAAAATTATAGAAAAGAATTTAGATCACTGAGAAAGATGCAGTCAAGCAATAGAAAATCAATCTAATATTTCAAAAGAGCAAAACTTCTCATTTTAACAAGGTCCGCTATTCACATCACATGGAGAAAAACATAAAAATTAAGCACAGGAAACATAACTACCAGGCGAATTTCAAGAAAAATAAATTTGGGAAACTCATGTGGAGAGACCTCCTCAAACTTTTACAAAAATAAGTCAGAATAAGTTGTATTATAGATACAAACTCTTACTTTGACATAAATTATCAATGTACGATTAATGGTTCAGTGAAAACAATATATGAAAGGATAATCTCATTTTTAATGTTCATAATAAAAAAGAAGTAGGTAAGGAAGCTCAGAGTTACATGCTAGCCAATTCTCTTCGGACAGATGGAGCCCCTGAGGCAGTTAGACTCCATTTCTCTTGCAAGAGGGTGGCCATCTCAGGGCAACGCTGGTGTGGCACAAGGGGCTGGATACCACCTGTCCATCACTGAGAGAATCAGGAACGCCCCAGGCAGTGCATGCATTTAGCACAAGCTCTGACATCTTAGACCCTAAGCAGCAGACACCCAGCTCATACTTGGTGTGAATACAAGTGCTCCATTTGGAGGTGGCTTCAGTACGCAGTAGATCCCTAAGTAATTTTGACTGCACTATTGTTATTTTGAAACTGTGATGTATATATAAATGCAACTGCTATATCATCTCAATATCATTCTGAGAACAATGCAAAGACCACGCCATTAAATACACTCATTATGCCTGTATCCCTTGTCTCTAATGTGAAAGGCATTCAATGAAGAGAAGTCTAACATCATTTGAAGATACTGCCAATAAAGTATGACAGGTAAAGATATCAAATCTATATGAAAAAATATATTTCTTGATAGAAAACATCAATCTTAAGATAAATCTGGGGAGGTTAAATTATGTGGAGACAATTTATCAGAGTTTGATAGCCTTAGTTAGCAGCTGCTTATGTTCAATTATTAGAAAGGGTTAAGTTGGAGAAAAGAGAATAGCATTTTCTAATTATCCATTCATTCACTCAAAACACATTATAAGCTTTTATACCTGTAATTCTGATAGATTGCTATTGATGAAATTTATGTAATAGAGAATTTTATGTAATAGAAAAATAGAGAAATTTAAGCAATAGAGAAATTTCAATCAGATTTTTCTTCCAGAATTGGTAATATAATATCAGACCATGACTATAATGAATATAGTCACTTGTTTAAGTGAATTTTGTCTCTTTTAGTTCAATAACAGAATATCAACATAGCCATTTGGCTAATATGTTGATATCATATGTTTAGGTATTAGTAAAATATTTTAAAATGCTATCTGAAACAAAATAAAAAGAAACAAATTGGTTTTAGTTAGGTTAAATGCTTAATCTCTTCTTAATTCAATATAACTTCTCTGAATGCCTCCTTGCCATGAGAAATGTTCCTAGGGTGTATGTTCTCCTCTGAGGCTATGACACTACTGGAAATTACAGAGTAGTTTTTGAAACTGGCTTTTGAGGTTCTAGCTGCCTTGCCTTAGGACAGCACCATGGAGACTTTCTCTTTTGTACATTTCTACTTCAAGTGAGGCATCAGGATTCTTCTGTCACCATGACCTTGGTGTTCACCCTGCAATTCATTACTGGATAATTAGGTATTTTAGGTAAAGCCTGATACTTCTTTCTTACTAGACTTCCATTCCAGACTCTTTCCCCTCACACATGGAGCAGTAACAATGCAGAAAAAATAAAAAGTGTTTACTAAAATTCTTCATAAAACAAATTCAACTCCATGATAATATTTTTTCTTTGAATAAGATGGCTGATTATATGGGTTGGTAAACTACAATATCAGTTAACCTCTTTTTACTCTTTTTTCACTGAGGTAATAAGGAATAACAGAGAATAAAATATTAAGTACCTTGTGCTGGGTATTTTATTTTATTTATTTTTTCTTATTGTAGCTTCACAATATCCCATCATTATTTTGCTCACTTTAAGAATAAAGAAACTTCTGTTTGCTAAACCTTAGGGAGACATTGACTTTCTATTATATCAACTTTTACTCCATAAGGAATGCATTTCTTTAACTGTTAATTTTAGAGGGATGATGAACTTCATACAAAAGAATTATAATTTGGAAAATAATTTGTTTCAGAAGGCAAATCCATCTCATGAGAGGGCTGATCTAATGACTATATATATATATATATATATATATATATATATATATATATATCTGGCTGGATTAAGATGAATTCCATGACCAATGTGCAAAGTCCTTTGCAAGTCAAAAAAACAAAGACAAAACAAAACAAAAACAGGATAGCGTTTCCTGCTGGAAGGGATCAGAAGAGGTTCAAAGGAGGAGATGGTCTTTGCTCTAGGTCTAGAGTGATTTTTGTAAGGTAAATGTGGGGGGTGGGGTCGGGGGAAGAGATGTTGAGGAAGCTCTCAGGTGACATTAATGGTAACAAGCACAGATAAGTAGGTGAGGAAGGACAGTATGAATTCCGGGAGGAACATGTAGTTCTTGAAACTGGAATGTAGATTTAGGCTATAAAATGGAGGAAAATGAAGTAGCAAATAGTACTCAGTTTGGACATGGTAGCACATTAAATTGTCTGGTAACTTTGGGATCCAATCCTTGGTATTGGTTCTATTGGTATAATTTAAATTTTTGATTAATCCATCCTCCAGCAGGTGGTATTAGTTGCTGCAACTCATTATTATCATCAAGCCAACATTCCAGTGACTTTGACTTACAAGTAGGGGCTTTAGTTTGCGACTGGTATGGTGTTCAAGTTTATTTTTATAGTATACTCAAGAACTTTTAGTCCTGTTTTGTTTTTCACATCAGTTACAACTTACTGCAGTATTTTATGTAAATTCAAGGACATATTCACAATATGCAAAAAATATGGTTTTTCTTCTGACATTTATTGCTATGTGAAAGTTAGATACATTTAGGCAGAAATTACATCTTTTTTTTTTTTCCCAAAGAAGCTATACAGTTTATTGTATCTAAGGACTACTAAAATCTTAGCATAAAATAATTTAGATGGACTAAAAATAATTTTTCCTGGATTTAGAAAAAAATGTTTAGTCTTCATAGATCCAATTCAGTGTGCAGGATTTTATTTCAGAAAAACACAAATTGCCTTGATTACCAATTATGCAATCTTATTCCTAAATCAGTAGGGAGAATTACACCATCACTGTCAACTCTTGACTTTCATAACACTCCAAATGCTTATTTAAAAGGCTAAATTTTAATCTGTATTTTAGTATTATAATTTTGCTAAATTTAAACAAGTTTTTAAAACCTGCATTTTGCCATTAATTTACATATTTGCTCTTAGACATTTAAGAGTTTATACTTAATTCCCTTATACAATTTTTTAATGAAAATAATAAATACAGAAAAAATACACAATCATTCATGTTTTAAATGTAACTAGAATCTTGTAATCTTATATATTTAGTAGCGTTTAATATGTCCAGTAAGAAAGGCAACTTTGTGTTAAGACTTAAGACTTAAATCTATAGTTCCTCATATTTATTCTTTTATAATGCACATTTTATTTTCTTCCTTTTCATAACACAGGTTTAAATATAGAAGATTCACTATCTATCTTATATAGAAATAGAAAGTAAGAAGAATCATATAGACATCTTTGGCCAAAGGAGAAACATCAGGATAGATAGAATTTCTCAACCATGAAGAATTCTAATATTCCATAGCACAGCAGAACTTTCAAGGCATTTGAAATGCACAGACTTAGGAAATATCACGAAAATACCATTCTGATGGTCCAGTCCCATAAAATTACTTGGACAGTATTTGTATTACCATTTTCTTTCTGAGGAAGTAGTAAAAACTGGGCACACAATTTCATAGATTACTTTTAATTATACCACTTTGTGATTGCTGTTATAGAAAAGTAAACTATATATTAAGAGATTGAAAAGTTTTTGTGTTTTTTTTTTTAAAAGACCCAAGTATTACTGACTTATCCTTTTCTCCTAGTCTGCAGTTAGGTTAGAAAAGATAATGTGTATAACATCTATTCATTTGACCACCCACCTATTCTATTCTCCCCTCAGTCACCCAATACTTATTTAGCATCTACTATGCGCACCAGGTATTGTAAATCAAATGACTGATTCATCTTCATTTTCAAGGAATAAGATCTTAAAAACATAAAAATATCCTCTATATCATAACTGTATTTTTATTCACAGTATTCATAAAATATATAATTATATGATTTAATTTATATAATGCATATAACTATGCAATTATGTACATAAGTTTTACTGAAGTTTACAAAATGAGTCAGTATATGTGAATATATCCTAAGATTTTGACCCATTTTCAAAAAGAGAATAGTGGGGGGATTGAAAATGTAAGCCCAAGGGCACCTGGTTGGCTCAGTGGGTTAAAGCCTTAGCCTTAGGCTCAGGTCATGATCCCAGGGTCCTGAGATCGAGCCCCACATCGGGCTCTCTGCTTGGCAGGGAGCCTGCTTCCTCCTCTCTTTCTCTCTGCCTGCCTGTCTGCCTACTTGTGATCTCTGTCTATCAAATGAATAAAATCTTAAAAAAAAAAAAGAAAAGAAAATGTAACCCCATCTATTGTGTTCACTTATATTAAACTGTGATGTAAACTTTAGTGGCTGAGTCTATGATTGCTAATATTTTCAATTTACATTTAAAGAAATATGAAGTAAAGTTGGCAAAAATTATACTGTGTTTTCATTTTCTCCCTCTGATGGTAATGAATCAAGCTACTCTTATATGGGCACATTAGGGCAGAAAATTGAAAACTTAAACATTAATAAAAGGCGACAAGAAACTGTCAGTAAAAAAGTATGAAAAAGTAGAAAATTTTTCATCTTCTAAGGAAAGAAAAATCAAGCTAGATATGAAAAAAATGACTGTTAGTGCAAAAGTAATGAACAGTGAAACCTAACTATAAAGTGTTTAATGCTTGGGACTACATAGTGCATCCATTAATATACTTCTCTGACATGAAATATTATAGGTGATTGAGCTAGGTCCTTACAGTGCATAAAGTGCTACCTGAAACTGGGTTTTGAAATGTTCATGAATTCTATGAAGCCACTGGAGTTCATCTGTTTTCTGAAAAAGTGTTGCGAAGTTCAGAGGTAACCAAACTCTCAGATCAGTGTTTCCCAAATAAGCTGAAGTTGTTTGTGTAGCTACTTATAGGGCTTCACTTGCTTTGAAAAAAGGAGGCAACAGATTAGGAGAGTCAGAATGTGGTATATAAATTCTTCCCATTTCATGGCCCACACTGAACCATCCTAGGGTGTGCACTGAGCACCCACGGTCAGTATGTCAATTCGCAAGGCAATGAGAATGAACTGCCCCTCCACATCCCCCAAGCTGACATTATTAAAATATATATCCCGATAGATACATGTTCTCAGAGAATTTGACACCATTGTCTTGGTTGTCTGTTCATAGTTTTATAATTTTCACAAAATCTGCAGGCGATTATTTCATGGCAGGCATTGGTAGCCCATTTTGAGCAGAAACTTCGAGCAAGTTCTGGGAGCTAAAATAATATGTAAACTGTGTCTATCTCTAGAGGAAGAGTATCATTTTATATAAACAAAGTACCATTGATCAGAAAGGAACTTTTTTGTCCACATCAATGACTATAACCATCAGAGTATATATGGTTATATTAATAAAATACATATAACATTTAATATAACATCCTTTCCCTTCCTATATATGGTGGGCACAAATTTCAGAAATGTTTTGTGAGATTAGTGAGGGCAAGAGGCTGTAGACAGACCTGTGAGATTGTTCAGGAGTATTACTGCTTTGGGTCTCTGCAGTTGTCTATGTATTAGCTGAGGGCAGACCTGTGCAAAAGCTGCCATTTTCCTGCCAAATTCTTTAAGGCAAAAAGATTCTTAAAGGAAACACCAATTTTCTCCCTTCTAGAGCAGTTCAAACTTTGCAGCCTAGCCTAAGGAGTAGAATCAATCTCAAGGTCACATAATAAAGAATAATTTGGTACTTCTAAAGAAAATGAACACTTAACTCAATTTTCCCCTTTTTCTCCATTCTACTCATCAATAGGAGATGAAAATGCAAGAATTTATTTTATTGCACTCTTCTACTCTAATTGTATATATGAACTTTAAACCTTATGGTAAGACTAACAAAATGAGCTTAGTTTTGTTTGATTGCTTTTCAACACTTACACTTTATAGATTCCATTTTGGTAATTTCCTACGGCTTTGTTATTTATTGTTATTTTATAACATTATAAAAAAGTGAATCATGTAAGTGTATTTCATATAGGAAAAAAGTTCATATGATTCCAAATCTGTTTTTATGTGGTTCAACATTTTGAGGATGCAGAATGAAGAATTTAAAATTAGAAAAAATGTACGTATTACCTATTTACTTTGGCCAGAAGAATATATACTCACTCATAACTACACAACCTGGTGCCAGTAAGAGGCTAAAACCCAGATTTCCCAAACTTCCAGTTCTCTCTGATTGCTTCACTGAATTATGCTGATTGCACTGGCAAAGTGTGAAGAGAGATTGCTTGGTTGTATATCCCAGCTTTTCCCACTCATTTTATTGCCTTGATCCTGTTAAAAAGCCAGACAATATCCTTCCCATTTTCAAAACTCTCCAATAGCTTACCTACCATCTCAGAGTAAACAAATCCCCACATGTAAATCCTGCAAGGTCTGCTCTCTCCCAGCTACCTCTCTTCCTTTATCTTTTGTTACTCTTTTCTGATGTAGCTGGATAAAGCCTCTTCCCCTGGTTCCTTGAGGACAGGATGCTTGGCCCATCACACCTCTGAATTTGTCTTTTGCTGTTCCCTCTGCCTGTAAGGTGTTTTCCTTTGATTCCTTCCTTCACCAACTGCAGTCTCCCCACATATCAGTATCTTCTCTCTGAGGTCTTCTCTGGTACCTTAATAGTATGTGACCCACCACTCCAACACCCCACCACATCCTCCACATTTACTGTTTTCCTTCCCTGCCTTATTTTTCTCACATACATTCATGAGATGCATGATATACATAGAATGTGTGTGGGTATATATACACACACACATACAGAGTAGACACACATACATACAAAGTATATATACCAGAATGAAACCCTAAACAACCACCCAGGGTAGGGACTATTTATTTTTCTGTATTCTGTACACTGCTATGTCCTTTGTGCCTGAAACAGTGTTTGGCAGGTAACAGGCAGTCAAGTATTTGCTGACTACTGAATTTCATACTTAACTTTCCTCGGACCAAACCACCACAAAAGAAAGAGATAAGCCAATTTCTTCCACCTAATTTCTTAAAGGAATTCAGCCTCATTCAAAGCAGTTTAAATCATAATATTATTACATTTGAATAACTACTCATTTTTTAAAAATCAGATATTTCTGTAAGATCTTTAGGAGATGACTAGGAGTGCTGACTGGTACATAATCTATATATCCCATAGTCAGGGTTAATCAGATAATAAAAATCCTGCTCCCCATTTAAGCCATAAAATACAAAGCACCTTCTCAAACAGGAGGGGTATAAATCTAGGAAGCAAGAGAATACAGAATCATAAACCTAGATTTATTAAAACCAAGAGAATACAGAACCATAAAGAAGAGATAAAGAAATTTTCCAGGGGAAATTTATTCAATATTAAGTTCATTCTTTTGCAACCTATCAGTTTTAGAATTCAATAGAAGCCTATGTGACATAAGATAACATAAAGACTAGATTCCTATGTAAAGAGCAATTTCAGATGTATATGTTTGACATACATATTTTATAAAATACATGCTTTAAAACTCTATACACACACACACACACACACACACACACACACACACATACCCCAAAACCTGTAACCTGGGATAAAATCCAAACTCTGCAGTTTGGTATATACAATGTCTTCAAAATGTGAGCCACTTTCCCCAGTCACATCAACTACTTTTGCTTTACTCACATGAAGGTGCTAATACAGAAAGTATCACAAAGCCCTGGATTTTGTGTGACTTCATATTTTCTGAACATATCAGTTCAATGAGATATATGAGAATTAACTTGGCTGTCAGTTTTAATACATAATAATTGTGTGGATTCAGAGGATGTAAAAAAGTAAAAGATTCTATCAAGTTTAAAGGTCTTTGAAGTAGAAAAAAAAGCATTTATATATCTTAGGGAGTCAAAAAATATGTAAAATTCAATCAAGTCATGTACAAATGTGGAAAGGTTACAGATATAACATAATTACATCAGAGACCCATATCACATAAGTCCTTCCAATTTATAAAGTTATGTTAAAGATGATTTCTAGACCTCAGTATATTCCAGTATAATCCTGAACAAAAGCCTGTTAATATCTTGGTTCGGAATCCCCCAAATTGCTGAGGATTACCTTATTATTACTTTAATTGAAAAGATGCTTTCAAATCTAGAGGGATTTCAAATTAATAACAGAAATTTTTAAGAGAATGAAACCAGACATATTAACATCTTGATTTTAGGGATATTATTATTTTATGTACTAGTAAAGTAAAATATCTTACTCATAATATGCCCAATTTGAGGAATAGATAACTGAATAATTTAGATGCTTTTTTAAAGTAGAAATTTTATTAAGTTTATTTATTGTATTGGAGCTTATGCTCAAACTTAAGAAACCATATATTTATGAATTAGAATACTTAGGACATTTTGTTACTCATACAAAGGTGGTCATATAAACTTAACTTACAACTGCAGTTTATAATATTTGAAGGTGTTTAATTAACTCTTTAAATGAAACCAAATATTATTTAAAGTTTTAAAAATGATTATTAAAACAGAAGGGGGACAGTGAGACTGAGAGAAAAAGAGACTGATGACTAAAGGCTTATAAAGTTAAAACCTTAATAAGAAAGTAGATATTTTGATTTGAAACTTTAATAAATTATACACTAATTTTTAAACCAAAGCAATTCCTAGATCATCTTTTCTGTTCACAAAAATCTCCCTTCAAGGGACTAAAGAGTAATTATGAAACATTCTTTAGCTTCCTAATATAAAGTTATTTCTTTTGTGAGATTAAGAGTCACTTATGGTTTGTCTCCCTCCCAATCCCATCTTGTTTCATTGATTCTTCTCCTACCCACTTAAACCTGGTGATTCACAGACCTGTATCCCTGGGGATAAAAATATATGTTTATAAAAAATAAAAAATTAAAAAATATATAAAGTTATTTCTTTACCCCATGATTTTATAATAAAATTTTTCCTTTATCTGTAAAAATTCTTCCTGTTTTTTTTTTTCTATTTAGAACTGTTTTCTTCAGTAGATTATGAGTTGCTCATAAACTCCTTTGTATTTTGATGAGATACTCAAGTAAAATTTAACTGGACCCTGAAACTGCTTTCTGGATAATGTGATGCTGTGCTCTGTCCATCAAATTCTTGCTACCTTTGCGGTGGCACCATTTCTTCCTTGTACCCATTAGAAGTGAGCACTTCCTAGCACTATGACTGTTCCTTCCTCCACCCCTCCACTCCAAACCCCTGTTGTGCCATTGCCAGTTCTCCCTCAGAGATCTCATTTACTCTCTCAGTTTTAACCACTGCCTCTCAAATCAATACCACTGCTTCAGTCCTCACCTTGGAGCTCCAGTGCCTTATTTCTGATTACCTGACAGACATTTCTATCGAGATATTTCTAGATCATCAAGTAACATGGTTTATAATAAAAAGTCAAAATCATTCCTTTGAAGCCAGCGTATTCTGTGGTTCTCTTAGTTTCTAGCAGGAGCAGTTATTCCTCCAGCAACCTACTATTGAGAACTTGGAATTGTTATTGGCATCTCTTTCCCTCCATTTCCCCACGTTCTCAGTGAATCTTCTTGAGCACTTATGGATCTGTGTATCTGTCCTTTTCTGTCATTCTCTTACCATCACCATCCCTTCTCCCCTCGCTGGCTTCTGCCAACATAACTCAGGTCCGGACCATCTTCCACATTTAGTAGTTAGCTAATTGTTCTTCCTGAGTGTCTTCTTTCACTGTTGGAGTCTGCCTTACATGTTTTTGCCAGGGTGATCTATCAATTTGATCCACATTGTTCTGATCAGTCTTAAACACAAATAGAGTCCAAACTCGTTAGCTGTAAGTTCAAATGTTCTGCATTCCAACATCATGGTAACTCTCTAATCTTATTCTCCACTATTTGCTTTTGTGGAAGCTCTAATCCAGAAGCTGGCACACTTTTCTTACAAAAGGCCAGAGAGTAAACATTTTAGGCTTTGTGGGTCATACATTGTATGGTCTCTGTCCTGACTCTTCAGTACTAATCACTAGAGCACAAAAGCAGTCATAGATAATACATAAACACTTGGATATGGCTATGTTTCAATAAAACTTAATTTATTTATTTATTTAATAAAACTTAATTAAAAAAAAAAAAAAGAAACAAACCCAACAGCAATCTGTGGGCAGTGGGCGTATTGAGACCAGATAAAGCCCACACCTGTCTCTAATCCAATCAAACGTATCTTCTCCCTTTCATCTGATTCAATTGTCTTCTCACTTCCATAGCCTTGTTCACATCTCAAATGCCCCCCTCTTTTCTCTTCTGATCATGGAGATCTTACGCATCTTTTTTGCCTAGTATTCTCTTTGGAAACTTCTCTTAATACTCAATTTTATTTTTCCTCAACTCTTCAGAAGATATTCCCTCTCTTAGTTTTTTCATTAATTTAAGAAACACTTATACTCACATGCCAGACACTATTACAGAAACTAATGCTCCAAAGATGAGCAGACCCTGTAGGACTAAGTCTTGTGGGAATGGAGAGGAGGTGGAGGTGAAAGGAGTGGTAAGATAAAGTAGCTTCACTTTATTTAATGGAGATGATGAAGATGTGAATAGCACGTTTATACTTGGCTAATATAGTCTACGTATACCTAAATTTAGAGAGCAATGGTAAAGAATACCTGCATTATATATTTTAAAATATTTTTATACTTAAACATTATAGTTATTGTAAAGTTTTTAATAACAACTAATAGGCACTTGAAATATTAACGAAGCATAAGTGATAGTATTTTTTTTTTTTGTCAGCTGAAAGTTTAAAATCCAAATGTCTTTTGGTTTCTTATAACAATATGATAAATAACAACAAACTACATATATATTGTAAAAAGAAGATAAGATAAAGTACATCCACTGTTAATCCTCACTTTGCAAGTATGCTAACTTTGTGAGTGCCATGTGTCTACTTATGTCCCACTGTGGCACCATGCGGCTATTTTGCAATTAATATTGCTGGACACAGTAAATACTTAAAACTTATTTAATAGCAATTCTAAATTGAAGCCAGATAAAACAAAATGTTTATTTCTAAGCATAGAAAGGGAGGTAGCTGTATCTTAAAAAGAAAGTAAGGGGTGCCTGTGTGGCTGAGTCAGTTAAGCGCTCACTCTTGATTTTGGTTCACATCATGATCTCAGGGTTGTGGGATCCAGTGCTGTGTCAGGCTCCCTGTAAAGTGGGGAGCCTACTCAAGATTCTTTCTCCCACTCTGCTCTCACCCTGCCCCCCCCTCTCTCTCTCAAATAAATAAATAAATCTTTAAAAAATAAATAAATTACTGTTATATATACATTAAATATGGGGCCTGTAACATAGCATAAAGACATTTATGGGTATCCATCATTTTTTCCAATAGATCGTGTGCTTATAGGGAGCAAGGATCACATGGGGTATGCTTTGGTATCTATTTTGTTTTTTATAACATCTTATTGAAAATATTTGCTGATGGTTACAGAAGCCAAAGGTATTAGAGAAATACTTTATTTAAATTATTATAAGGTCTAATTTTTTTTAATTTTTTAATTTTTTCATAAACATATAATGTATTTTTAGCCCCAGGGGTACAGGTCTGTGAATCCCCAGGTTTACACACTTCACAGCACTCATCATAGCACATATCCTCCCCAATGTCCATAATCCCACCCCCTTCTCCCAAACCCCCTCCCCCCAGCAACCCTCAGTTTGTTTTGTGAGATTAAGAGTCACTTATGGTTTGTCTCCCTCCCAATCCCATCTTGTTTCATTTATTCTTTTCCTATCCCCCAACCCCCCAACCCCCCATGTTGAATTTCCACTTCCTCATATCAGGGAGATCATATGATAGTTGTCTTTCTCTGATTGACTTATTTCGCTAAGCATGATACCCTCTAGTTCCAACCACATCGTCGCAAATGGCAAGATTTCATTTCCTTTGATGGCTGCATAGTATTCCATTGTAGATCTATACCACATCTTCTTTATCCATTCATCTGTTGATGGACATGTAGGTTCTTTCCATAGTTTGGCTATTGTGGACATTGCTGCTATAAACATTCGGGTGCATGTGCCCCTTCAGATCACTACGTTTGCATCTTTAGGGTAAATACCCAGCAGCGCAATTACTGGGTCATAGGGTAGCTCTATTTTCAACTTTTTGAGGAAAGTTCACGCTGTTTTCCAGAATGGTTGCACCAGCTTGCATTCCCACCAACAGTGTAGGAAGGTTCCCCTTTCTCTGCATCCTCACCAGCATCTGTCATTTCCTGACTTGTAATTTTAGCCATTCTGACTAGTGTGAGGTGGTATATCATTGTGATTTTGATTTGTATTTCCCTGATGCCGAGTGATGTGGAGCATTTTTTCATATGTCAGTTGGCCATCTGGATGTCTTCTTTGCAGAAATGTCTGTTCATGTCCTCTGCCCAGTTCTTGATTGGATTATTTGTTCCTTGAGTGTTGAGTTTGCTTAGCTCTTTATAGATTTTGGATACTAGTCCTTTATCTGATATGTCATTTGCAAATATCTTCTCCCATTCTGTCAGTTGTCTTTTGGTTTTGTTAACTGTTTAACGTCTAATTTTTTAAAAAGCCTAACAGTAGAAGTTTTGCTAATTATTCTATATTTGATTTAAAATTAACAAGGACATGCGATACATATAAGAAACTACATATGCTTTAACAAGGCCATAGGATACAAGATTACAGACAAAAATCAATTACATTTCTGCATGTTATCAAGAAATAATCTAAAATAAAATTAATAAAAACCACTTATAATAATATCAAAAATTATTTATAAGGTGCAAGACTTGTATGCTGAAAACTACAAAACATTGTTGAAGAAAGTTAAAGATCTAAATACATGGAAAAACAGTGCATGTTCATGGATTGGAAGACAACACGTTTCTGATAAATATTCCCCAATGTAAGGTAGATAGTAAAAATAATGTCTTTCAGAATCCTAGCTGCCTATTTTGCAGAAATTGACAAGTTAAGCTTAACTTTCACTGGAAAATGCAAAACAATCTTGATAAAGGGCAAAGTGGAAGGGCTTACATGTTCCCATTATAAACTTACAGTAGTCAGGATAGTGTGGTATAAAGGCCAGATATATAATAGAATAGGGTTGAGGGTCCAGAAAAACTGATTCACATTTATAGTCAATTGTATTTTGACAAAGGAGTCATGGAAATTCAATGGGTAAAGAACAGGTTTTTTCCAACAAATGACCCTGTGACAGCTGGATGTCCACATGCACAAGAGTAAGTTTGGGCCTCTCCTTCACATAAGATACAAACATTAACTGCAAATGTATCATAGACCTAAAGGTAAGAAGCTAAAACTGTAAGAAAACTTATGAGTAAATCTTAATGATACTGGGCTAGATAATGGTCACTAAAAATGCGAATCAAAACACAATGAGATATCACCTTGGCACCCATTAGGATTGTAGTAATAATGATAATAATAATACAGACAA
Organism: Mustela nigripes; assembly: GCF_022355385.1. NCBI lineage: Eukaryota > Metazoa > Chordata > Mammalia > Carnivora > Mustelidae > Mustela > Mustela nigripes. The sequence continues at coordinate 157,329,021 of NC_081557.1, read as the reverse complement.
TAGCTAGTCTTGGTGAGGATGTGAAGAAATTAGAGCCCTTATACATTGCTGTTGGGGATGTTAAAGCAGTATAGTCACTTTGGAAAATAGTTGGGTAGTCCTCAAGGTGTTAAACATAAGAGTTGTTATATGAACCACCAATTCTACTCCTAGTTCTGTATCCAAAAGAAATGAAAAAATATGGTCACATGAAACTGGTACACAAAAATTCATAGCAGCAAAATAAATAAATAAATAAATAAAAACTTGCAGCGTTATTCATAATAGCCAAAAAGTGGAAACAAATCAAATGTCCATCAGCTGATTAATGGATAAGCAAATGTGGTATATCCAGACAGTGGGGTATTATTTACCAATTAAAAGGAATGAAATAGTGATCTATGCTGCAACAGGAATGAGTCTTGAAAGCGTAATGCTAAATGAAAGAGGTCCATGATGAAAGTCCATATATTGTAAGTTTCCATTTATGTGAAATTACAGAACAGGCAAATCCACATGGACAGAACGTAGATTAGCAGTTGCCAGAGACTGAGGGAAGGGAGAAATGGGGAGTGACTGCTGTTGGGTATAGTTTCTTTGCAGGGGGTGATAAAAATATTCTTAAAATAGATAATGGCCAGAGTTGGACAACTCTGTGAATACACTAAAGCCACTGAATTTTATACTTTCAGAGGGTAAATATCATAGTATTTGAATTTTAACTCAATAAAGCTTTTATATTTTTTTTAATTTTTTTTTAATTTTTAAAAGCTGTTATATTTTTTAAAATCTGAAGTTGATTCAGAAAATGGAATAGTTTCTTTTTCAGAAAAATAACAAACAAAATAAAATCTCAGACTAGACTTTGTGGCACATCCACAGTATTTTTCTTTTTCTGAAAAGCTAAATTATTCTCAAGATTCTAGCCCTGCAGCAGGAGCCAGCCCTTATGCACAGTCAGCCTTCCTACCAAAGAAGCGTATTCTTAGAATAGCTTCAAAGTTTTCTAGTTCCTTCTTGTACATGGAAACCAGAGCAAAGGAGGTACTCATTTCTTTCACTCATGAGAATTTTACCTGTCTGTGACCATTCCTGAAATTCCACAGTGGAGCTAAAACCTTATAAAACTGGAAAGTGATGTGAAATGAAATTCATGGATTATCCAAACTCTCCCTTTTGTCAAGACTGTTTATTTCTTTTCTTGTAAGTCTGCTAGTTATCCTTCTGAGAAGTTACAGTAATAAACACACTCAAGTTGCCTTTCAATCTTTCCCATTTCCTCAAGTCCAGTCTCTTAATTCTGAGTAATAATTGCAGAACTGAAAATGTTACTTTGTGTCAACTTGTATGTTAAGCACTCTGTATACAAAAGTGAACAAACTAGTAATAGACCCTGTTTTTTAAAGGCTTAAAGTTTAGTGAGAGGACCAGGTGTTGTATGGAGGTGTTGAATCACTCAATTGTATACCTGAAACTAATACTATGCTGTATGTTAATTAACTCAAATTTAAAGAAAAACTTAATGTTTAGTGAAGGAAATAACCACACAACCAATGATCACATAAGCACATAAATAAATGTATAATCACAATTTCCAATAAGTGCTACAGACAAAATATGTAGTATTCAGTGAAAGTTGCTAAGAGGGTGAGAAGGTAGAATGAGTTACAAGGGTGGACAAGGATTATCTGTAATGGTAATGAGGTAAAGGATTTCATATTTCACAACATAGGGAATAAATAATATCCTTGGACATAAAGAGCAAACTTTTTTTTTTTTTCCAAAAAGGTATTCTGTTATAAACTACACAAATATAACCTAGGGAAGTGAAGCTTGGAGCTGGCTAAGGACTATCTATGGAACCAAAATTGAAAGACAATCATCAACCCTAGTCTCTATCTCCACAACCACCCTAGCTCTTGCCTGGGTATTGCAATAGCTTCCATACTTGTCTTCCCACTCCAACCATGGTCTGCTAGAGTCTATCCTAACATATCAGCCAGAATGTCTGTTAAAAGAAAGAAAAACAGGAAGAAAAAAAAAAAAAAAGAAAAAAGAAGAAAGGTGAGCTAGGCAAAATCACTCCTCTGCTGAAACCATTTAAATGGCTTCCTGTTGTATTCATAGTGAAGTCAAATTCCTTACCTGATCTTTAAAAAGGCCTACGCTTATTCTGTTCCAGCCACAGTGGCCTCTGCCAGGAAGCATCTCTTCTCTCAGGTCCTATAACCTACACAGCATACAGCAACTCTCACTTTTATCTGTCCTCATCCTCATATCCTACTTTATATTTTAACAAAATTTGCCACCTGATGGATCATTAAACTTGTTTGTTCTATTTGTTCCTTGCTTGCTCCTCTGTATTAGAATGGAAGTTCCATGAGAGTAATGAAATTCTCTGATTTTTTCCATGATGAATCCCCAACAATGCCTGATATGTGGAGGATCAATAATTTTTACTGAATGAATTAATGGAAACAGCTTTTAGGGAAATTTCAAAGGCTACTTCTTACATATGGAGCTATACTGTTAAGTAAAATTTAGAAACAGTATATCTAGCTTCTTGTCCTAATTTACGAACCTACTCCAACGTGTGTAGTATCTTGGATATGTCACTTATTAACTTGATCTTCAGGTTATTCTCCTGTAAAATAGAGAAACTTATTTCTACCCTATTTTCAGGATACATATTTAAATAAATGAATACGTGAAATTATAAAATACTACAAAAAAATGTAATTATTAGTCTGTGCCTTCCTTGGTCAGATTATAAAAATCAGAAAATTACTGATGTTTTGTAAACTTAGATTGCATAAGCAATGCTCACAGAGCACAATCGAAAAACCTTATTTTTTTCTCTCTCATAATCCTTTTAAACTCATTCTGCAGAGCTTATGTTCCCTTATTCTCAGATAAAATTCATACAGGACCCGTGACTTCTCTGTTTATTCTTAAGCAATAAACTGACTTGTGGTCACATTCTTAATTCAGTAATTTAAAAATCTCTAGCCTTAGTGAAAATTCAAACTCTGATACTGATTAGATATTGAGGTTTCTCCCTTCCGCCAACTTGCAGGTAAGATATCTGTAGCTGAGGACATTTAGTTGACTTTTTTTTTTTTTTTCTCATTCCCTGAGCATCTATTTTATGACTTCTGCTCCCTTGGTTTCCTAACTGGTGTTTCTGGCTCCTTCACAATTGAAGCACAGCAAGGCAGAAGTGGAAAAAGAAAGAGAAAAAAAGTTATTTCTTATTGTTCCTGGTCCTGGATATATAACTTCTGTTGGTTCTCTGGAAACCACAACACTAACCTTTTCTCTTTCCAACACACGTATTTTCGTGGATGTTCCTATCACACAGAATTCATAACTGTTCTCACTGATTGCTACCATCTTCCGCGATCCCTAGGAATCTGGTGGTACTTCCAGAATCTCTAGAAAATTCTCTCTAGTAAGATCTATTTGTTACTATATATGGGACCTGAGATAACCCAGAGAAGAGATATTCTACCTTGTATGGCTGATATCTAGTCCACAGGACACATGCATAATTTCCCTTATGAACACCAAGCATTCAAATTACATAATGTAGCATCAGTCTCTCCCTCAATCAGCCATCAAAGTACTATCAAATTAGTTACTCATGATTAAGGGGCATGAATCAGTCATTAGGTCTCTGTCCTTCAACCTGCAGGAAATACATATTCCCATTTTCCAGTGAGACTTCCCTCTACCCTCTCTTTTGACCGAGGTGGACGTTGAAACCTTTTCCAGCTCTCTGTGGTGGAGGTTGGGTGGATGGGGTGCTGCAGTAGAAGGACTCATAGCAACCTAACAGCTCTCTCCACACAAATTTTCTTCAAAACTCCTAACTTCCAACACACTTATAGCCTGTATGTAAGTAGGGCATTTAAGAATTTAAGTTATTGTCCCCTCTTTTAACAATTTTTGTTTTGACATTGTATCCATTTTGGAATGTCATCTGTATTGTATCTTGATGCCACAAAAAAGCTTTTCAATTCACCATCCCATTATATTTTTATTAAATAATTCCTACAGCCTCCGGTGTGTGTGTGTGTGTGTGTGTGTGTGTGTGTGTGTGTGTGTGTAGATGGATAGTTTAAGTCATCACTGCCTTGGAATAGTTTTTACCGTGGTTTTCTAGCTCATCTTTTTGCCTATTGTTTTGCTAGAAAGTCAAGTTCCTTAAATACTACTCTATGCAAAAAACACTTGCTTGAGGATTTTAATAGCTTCACTTGCTTACTTGGGAAAAGAAAATCTGAATGCTTCAGCATCCTGCTGTGCCTACCTTCTTTGAGGGTGAAACAGAAGTTGATTACGGTAAAGGCATCATTCCTAAAGGATTATAGAAATCATATGCAAATCTCAGAATGCCTGGGAAACAGGAAAAGGAGGCTTTCACTTTGGATGGCAACAACTTTTTCCTCCCTATTCGACAGTGTGCTGAGAAGCAGCCCAGTATGGGATCCTCCTCATCATTGCCAATCTGCCCAAGAGAGAACAGATCTTTTTTATCTACATACTTGAGTTCCTGAAGGGATACTTGATTGAAATTTGAGATCTAAGCTGTATTGAATTCCCTGCTTTAGTGCTGCTTATGACTACATCCCTCAGATAGTTTTTCAAGGAGTACTTAGTAAGACCTATTGCCTCAGTAGAATTTACAAATAAAAAACAACATTGGATAGTTGTCTTTCTCCGCCTGACTTATTTCGCTAAGCATGATACGCTCTAGTTCCATCTGTCCATAATCTTCATTTAGTCCCAGAAATTTATACATCCTTAAACCCCTTCCCAACTATAGGTTTAGATCTTCAGTTGCCACTCAGTAATACTTGATTTTCTTTGACTTGTTATTTAGGTCTTGATGATTCTTCAGTGAGCTTTGTCCATCTTTACATGAAATTTCTGCACCCAAATATTTGCACTTTCCCTCTATGCGCTCTCTCTCTCATAAATAAATAGATAAATAAATAAATAATTTTTTTAAAGGATTTTATTTATTTACTTGAGAGAGAGAGCACACAAGCAGGGGGAGGGGCAAAAGGAGAGGGAAAAGCAGGCTCCCCACCTAGCAGGTGCCCATAATGGAGTTGAATCCCAGGACCCTGGGATCATGACCTAAGCCAAAGGCAGATGCTCAACTGAATAAGCTACCCAGGTGCCCCAATAAACAACATCTTTAAAAAAATTTTTTAAACAAGAATAACTTAGTTAATATAGGCTAGCTCTTCCAATGTCAGATGAATGAATTTAATTGGCTGCTAAGTTAGGCCATGGCTCCTCAACAACAGGCTATTAGTTTTCTGCACAATAAAATTATCCAGAAAGCTTTTTATTTGTTTTTTTTTTTTTAAGATTTTATTCATTTGACAGACGGAGATCAAAAATAGGCAGAGAAGCAGGCAGAGAGAGAGGAGGAAGCAGGCTCCCCGCTGAGCAGAGGGCTCAATGTGGGGCTCGATCCTAAAAAGTCAGGTCTCTGGGGCACCTGGGTGGCTCAGTGGATTAAAGCTTCTGCCTTTGGCTCAGGTCATGATACTGGGGTCCTGGGATCAAGCCCCACATCGGGCTCTCTGCTCAGCGAGGAGCCTACTTCCTCCTCTCTCTCTCTGCCTGCCTCTCCACCTACTTGTGATATTTCTCTCTGTCAAATAAATAAATAAAATATTTTTTAAAAATAGAAAAAAAAAGTCAGGTCTCATCTTCAGAGACTCTGATTTAATTGATTTGGGTTGGTAAGCAGGCACTGGGTATTTTTTTTAACAGCTCCCAAGTGATTATAAGGTAAAACAAACTTAAGAACCACTGCACTGGGCTGACCACAATTTTATTCTAGACATGGAAATTCTAGCATCTTCCCAGAGTTGACTAAAATTATCCTGCATTATGTCTGGATGTGACCCTGAATTAAAAGATACTGACATGCTAATTTTTCTTCTTGATTTCAAAATTATGTATCTGTAGAAATATGGTTTCAGGAAATAGATTCCATCATTATCATAATTTTATGATGTTCAGTCATAAAACTTGTATTTCTCCTCATCAGTTGAAAATAGGAACAGGAAAGGGAGAGCCATTCACTTAGTTCTCCATCAATCTAACAGATCATGGGCTCTGAAGATCATGTAACAAGCCCTTTCTTCTTTTTTTAATTCGGCTCTCTGAGAAGATGGATGTGTTTTGGCTCAGTGCTTTTATATTTTTCTCACCAAGATACCAGCTGCCAGTTTAGATCTCTGGCTGTAATTTAGTAAGTTGTTGGCCTTTCTTTATCCTATGTATTAATTTGCATAATTATATCTTCTGTGATTCCCCCAGCCTAAGTTAGGTAAAATGTAATGTATAAGAGGTGAAGGAACTACCTTATGAAATCCATATTTCATTAAAATCTATTTTTATATCACCAAAATTGTGGGAGATCTTATTTCAGCTAATGATATAGTCCTGCATTGTCTTACAGCTGAATTTATCTAATCCTATAGTTTTTATTTGTTTTTTCTTTGTTTCTATGAACTGAATACTTGTATTCAGTATGGGGAAGCCGAATGTGACTATGTTGGGAGATAAGGCCTATGAGGAGGTGCTAAACGTTAGATGAGGTCATAAGGGTGAGGTTCTGATCTGTTAGGATTGGTGTCCTTATAACAGGAAACACAAAAACGTGCTTTCTCTCTTTCTCTCACTCAATCCCTTGCTCCCAACGAAGAAGTCATGTGGGTTCACAGTGAGATGGCAGCTGTCTGCTCCCCAAAAGAAGAACTCCTACCAGACACCAACTCTTCTGGCATATTGATCTTGGGCCTCTCAGCTTCCAAAACTGTGAGAAAATAAATTTCTGTTTTTTAAGCCACCCAATCTCTCTATCTCATAGATGTGAAATGTATGTAAATAGAAGCCATCTCTCATAATATGAGAATTAGAAAAGTTAAGAATACCTAATTAGAGCTTAATAAACTTCTCAAATATTATTGTTATTATGATTTATTGATGGAATGAACATGATCAAAACAGCGGGAATGATGGTAGGATTTCAAGAGTTATTCCTGAAATCGATTTAGAAGGGAAGTCTCCTTTTATCCATAAATTACAAACTTCCTGCCAAATGCATTGGATCATTTAGGAATAAAACACCATTTGCAATCTCTTTATGCCTCTCTCCTTCTGAGTGTTAACTTTATTCTGTTAGTCTGGTTATCTCTGAGAAATAGGACTATAGTCACCTCGGCTTTTATTCTTAAAGCTTAGTATCAAAGGGAAGGGGATCTTCTCACAGGTTTCCCTTATAAAAATGCTGGGAAAGGATTCTGGTTGATACACCTTGGCTGACGTTTATTACTGGACTGTGGTATCTATGAGGTTGGTATGAAGGATGCCACGATTGGTCCAATTTAGGTCATAAGCCCAAATCTTTACTCTGTGTGTATGTGTGTCTGTGTGTGTGTGTCTTTTGAGATAAAGAGACAGAGAGATAGAGAGAGAGAGAGAGAGAGAGAGAGAAAGACAGATAATGGATAGCATGTTCTGGATATATAAGACAACACAGGTGGCTCATGTGCTATGCCTAGAGATGACATTGTTTTTCTCTCTCCTAGAACAGTGTTACAGACTACATTTTAGTTAGCCGTCTATAGAATGAGTATCTCATAGAGTTTCTAAATTAATCACTTCCCACTCATTTGATAAAGTGGCTCTTCAGAGCATTCCCAACACAGTTGAATAGATGAGATTAGGGAGTTAAGTAAAATTAAATGAATAATTTCTTAAATCTTGCATGTTTAAGACAGCACCTGTCCTCCAACTGTTGTAAATGGATTTTTCAGCAAATTGAGACAAGTTTTTACATGTTCCAACTGTAGACAAATACAGACTTTATCTTTCTAGTTCCTGATTCAACAGTGATACCTAAAGCCTGAAAGAGCTTTGAACACTTTCATGAGGGAACAGGCAAAATGGAATCCTGAAAAGACTACCAGGAATTTTTGTAATTTTAATTTTATTGAACTTTTTAAATCATAATCAGATTTAATCAACTTTAAACACAGCTCCTTGCATGGGACTTATAGCCAATAATCAGAATAAATATAGTTACTAAAAGCATGTCTCTGGGGGAAAAATTTGTGGAACACAGAAACCAGAGGTCAAGTGTGAAGCTTATTTCTTCAGGGTTTTCTATGCTTAGGATAAATGCTTTAGGTTTGATATCCTCAAGAGAGTTTTCAATTTTAGGCTTAAAAGTATCTCCTAATACAGCTTGTTTCATTAGAAAGCTTAACTTCAAATAAAAATTTAGATTATTTTTACCATTGTTTAAAGGCTCAAGGGATCTAAACTCATCTTGTTAACCATAATTTTGCTATGACCTTACCCAGATAAAATCACATTATAATCTATGTCAAATAAAGAAGATTCCTAAAAATGACAAAAGCATTACTAAGTATATAAATTATTTAAACTACTGGGTTCTTAGCACCATATTTAATGAATAATAATTGGATGTATTGCATTCAATATTACATGTGGTAAAAATTATAAATAAGCCAAAACCAACATTTTATTTACATATTTCAATGACTACTCCTGGGTCTTTGAATCTATATACAAAAATTCTTTCTGTACTAAATTTGAGTTTTATGTAGCATGGCTATTATTAGCTGCCTGAATATAACCTGAATTTTAATAGCATTGCAAAAGACAAGTTCAGCAAGAATCACCATCACAGATCGTATAATAATTTCAAGCGACACAAAACAGAACTCTCTCTTCTCAACTGCCTAAGAACAAACAAATTCATTTTAATGAATTGAAACCACTTTTAGCTGACTTTTATGTTCCCATTCCATAGCCATTAAGGTGGTAAGTGTGTTTCTCTGTAATGATATAGAGTCATTGTCACAAGGACAGAACGGTTGGTTTAGTACAAAGTTTTTATCTGAATAGTTACTTCTGACATTGCCTTTTCAAATTACTGACTCCAACACCTAGAAAGGATATGGAAATGGAAATCTGTAAGATTTAAAAACCAGGACCACCAGTCAGCTGGACTCTGGGAAGGCAATCCACTAATTATAAGGCAAACAAAATTGCATTAAAGAACATATACATGAAGATAGGTCAAATTATCTATTTAATCCTAATAAGATATATTAGGATTTAAGCATATTTAAAATGTAATACACAATTTTTAAGGCATCACAAATCAATGGGAAGAGGTGAATTTTTGACTATGTAGAAAATTGTACAACTACTTTGAACAAAATATTAATTTAGTTTCATAGAATACATACAAAACATTTCAGATGGATCGAAAAGATAATTGTAAATACTCAAACCTTATAAAAGGGGCTGTGGAGGAAACAAGACAGTGTAAGTCTGATTTCTCGCTGGGAAAGTCTTTCACGTTTAAACATTAGGATATGAAAGCATAAGGAAAGGAGTTTGATTGTATTAAAATTACAACTTTCTGCAAGTCAAAACAAAATAAATTAAAAAGCAAGTCATCCATTAGAGAAATATTATAAAAAAAAACTGACAAGAGTAAAAAGCCTTAGCATGGAAAGTTCTAACAAAAACTGATAAAAATGCTATGCTTACAAAATATAAATGAGAGAGAAATATACATAACTAAAAAAAGAAGTAAATGTATGCTTATTTGACACTAATAATAACAGAAATGCAAATTGATCTCATTGTTTCCTATAGTTATCAAGAGTTTACACCAATGTGACTCCTTAGTACTGACAGGTGGACTAAAGGGGCACAGTTCCATAAATAGCCACCCTCATATAACTGTTGGTGGTATGGGAAATATTTTGAAAAAAAAAAAAAAAACTGGAAATAATATGTAAAAGCTTTTTTTAAAAGTGCTATACACTTAGTATAGCAATTTCATTTTTGGAAATCTATGCATTACAACACTAAAAGGTGAAAATGGAAAAAAAATAACATTAAAAATATAGGGATATTTGCATAATTTAAGTTATGACTATAATATACAACTATAAAAGTTTATAAAATATAATAAGGGAAACCCACCAAAATATTAGCAGGGAGCAGGGATATTTTTCAGAGTAAGATTATGGATGATCTTTCTTATTTCCTACGTTTTCCACAAGGAATAGGTAATTCTTATATATTTGGACAAAAACAAATGATTTAAAATTCCCTATAAATTGAAGTGGGGTGTATATATATTTGAAGAATGTTCACGTTCAAGTTATTTTATGTTTCCTTCTTGAATCAGCCTGAGTGAGACCTTAAAAGACTTTGTATTTGGGTTACAATCCCTAATACCCTCCAGGTATGTTATCAGCTTTTATCAAAAGATTATTTTAAAACAGCCATATTTTTATTTGGTTTACAAATATAGATACTGAGGAGGATAAAGTCCTCTGTGAGACATGCTTTTAAAAGGGAATGCTAAGAAGGGGGACCAGCCTGTTTTATTACCCCAATAATAATAAGACCTGTGTAACTGGCCATCTTTTTTTGGGCTTCTAAGACTGGAATTAAATTCTTAAGCTCAAGTACCTTAGTGATATTAGTTGACTTTAGTGTACTTTGATATTTTTGTTTCTTAGTCTTCCTTTATTAAATACACTTAGTTCTGATACATTTTTTTGCTAATTCTTTATTATTCATTTTAATATTTTAATACATATTTTATTCTTTCATTTCATCTTGAGCCTTTTGTGGAAGAAGCCATAAGCTGTATAAATATCATCAGAAAACTATGGTTTGGCTCTTTGCCTGTTTTGTATGCAGTCTTGAGCTAAGAATGTTTTACATTTTTTGAAGAATTATTTAAAAAATGCATACATATATCATAAAAAAAGATCACAAAACAGAGACCATAAATGGCTCATAAGACGTAAAATATTTGTAGAGAAAGTCTGCAAACCTCTGGATTAGATAGATGGCTAGTGGGTAGTCAGCTACATCTTTAGAGTGTCTCTGAAAATTCTCCACAATAGGAATACATACTCTTCTTCAAGTTTCTCTTTCAATATAAGCACCTGTTCAATATGCTATAATTCATATGTATACAAGGTTATATTCAAGACTTGGTTCCTTAACATTGCATGCCCACTCTTACTTTTTACTCTCTGTATGTAGTTTATTCCATTCGGAACTTTCCCTCACCCTTTCCTCTATCATTCCCTGATACACCTGGCAATTCCAGACTTAGTGTTCATTCAACTATGGAATCTCATATAGAATTTGCCCCTGTAATATGATATTTACAAGACCCTCTCACTAATATGGATATGTCTAGTCCCACAAAGAGGCTGAAAAACAATTAGGTGTAGTGATCACTTTTTTTTTTTTTAATCCAAATACTTTGAAGCTTTCTATAAATCAATGTTCCTTAGTGTGGCAGGTCTGTAGACACCAGCTTGTTAGAAATACAGATTTTGAGCTCCTCTTTTTAAATTTTTGTTAAAGATTTGTTTGTTTGACAGAGAGAGAGCACAAGCAGGGTGAGCAGGAGAGGAAGAAGCAGGCTTGCTCTCCATGTGGAGCCCAATCCCAGGACCCTAGGATCATGACCTGAGCCTAAGGCAGGCACTTAACCAACTGAGCCACCCAGATGCCCCCAGATTTTTGAGCTCTTCTTGGAAGTACTGACTTGGGGTCTGAGAACTGAAGTTTTTTAAAAGTATCACTGGTGATTCCTTAACTAAAATTTGAGAAAGATAAATATTTTTTGATTCACTACATGTATACTCTGTCAGTGCATAACTAGTCCCAAACCCAGGAATCTGTGATAAACAAGATGCTCAATCTATCACTGATCATTCATTATTCTCAAGCACAAATACTACACTTTGATCACAGAACTGTGTGTTGGTCGGGCCTTGGTGGTGGTCTTTTTGCTTCTACAAGCCAACATTTCAGTTAAGACAAGTCCAGGATGTCAACCACTGAGTTTAGTGAAGCTTCAGTGCAATCGTTGTTACCTTGTATACCCTGTATTTCTATATTTATACTGACAGGATTTCAGGAAACACAGTTTATAATCCAATTCACCCAAGTCTAGCACAAGTGAACCAGAAACCCCTAAATAATCCTGTAATCAACCTATTAGAGCAGTAGGATTTCTGCCCTCAAGTACAAACCAGTATTCATGACCACCATATTATAATACTATTAGTTTACAAAACAATGATTTATATTTTCAGTATTTGTGAGAAACAAATGTCACAACATAAAACTATAATATTTTGAGTATGAGTAACTGTCAATGCTTCAATTCTCTTCTCTTTTGCTTTACTTAAATTTACTCATTTAATGTAGTGGTGTGTAATTTTACTCATTTAATGTAGTGTGTATAAAGACAGTCATCCTTTAAGTTGCAAATTTCTAATGCATAAGGAAACATTTAGATAATTTTTTTCTTGTGTCATTTTAATTTCTATGATTTCTATCAATTATAGGGTTTTTTTTGACTTTTAAAAATATTATAGGCAATATGCCTAAAAGATGTGTTCTGATTATTAAAATTTGATATCATATAACAGAATTCATCAGTTCTTCTTATACAGATAATATAGAGAATAAAAAAGCAATTGAAACTATAAAGAAAATTTTATTTTCAAAATATAGTAGAGCAGTATTGATTTTCTATAAACCCCATGGACTTACAGTTGATAAGACATACTAGGGAGAATCACCCTCTCAAGTGTCACAAAGTACCAAAACTTTTTATAACATAATTCTAAAGTAATCATGCATTATAGATAACAAAATGACAAAGTGAGAATAATTTAAAAGCTAACTTCAGTTTGTACAAACACATCCTACATAAAAAATTAATTAACCTAAGTCTTCTCACACAAAAGAAAACTACAAACTTTAATACCTCATGGGTAACATGTTATGTTTGGAAAAAAACAATCTACCACCCTTCTCATTCATTCAACTGTGTTTTATTAGTGATAATGGCAGCAGAAATGTAGATATTTTTAATGCACACCTTAAATTACTTAGTTAATACTAAATATGGCCATTTCAGAGAATTAAGAAAATAATAGAATCCCAGAAAAGTGATGATACGCAAGTATAAAAGAGCTATTTGGTCTAATTTCCATTATAAAATTAATTAGGAAAACATATGATCATTACATTCACATTCTTTGGTAAATTACAAGGTAAAATATGTAACTGGATGTCTTAGTTATTTTCTTCATATATTTATATACACCTGGATAATCAAAGACTTTTCATAAAAATTAAAAATATGTTTTGATGATCAAAGATATTTAATTAATTCATTCATTTATTTAGGTCTTCAATTAAAAAACTTTTCTAAACTACTGAAGTATTATGGATGCAGTATAAAGTGCAAATTTTTAGAGTGTACTCATTGATAAATTTTTGCATATGTATGTATTAATGAAACTACCTCAAAAATATAGATAATGAACATATTTAAAGCTATTTTATAAAGATTTTATTTATTTATTTGATAGAGATTACAAGTAGGCAGAGAGGCAGGCAGAGAGAGAGAAGGAAGCAGGTTTCCCTCTGAGCAGAGAGCCCGATGTGGGGCTCAATCCTAGGACCCTGAGACTGTAACCTGAGCGGAAGGCAGAGGCTTCAACCGACTGAGCCACGCAAGTGCCCCAAAGCTATATTAAAGAGGAATATTGATATCCTTCCTCTTTAGGGGACTAGAAAACTAGTTGGTGAGAGGGCAAATATGCTGGGAGATTAGTGGCTGATTATGATTAATATGGAGCTATCTATGTACTTATAGCAATATTAATTAATTGATAATCTACTGACAAATTTTATTCATAGTTTTTTTTTTAACCTTTTTTTGGGTATAGTTGACACACAATGCTACATTAGTTTCAGATATACAACATAGTGATTCAACAAGATTATACATTATGCTATGATCATCACAAGTGTAGCTACAATCTGTTCCCATATATTGCTACTATATCAAATATATTCATTATAGTATGCCTTTTATTCCCATGATGTATTCATTCCATAACTGAAAGCCTGTATCTCCCACTCCCTTTCATCCATTTTGCCCATCACCTACCCCATTCCTGTCTGGCAACCATCAGTTTGCTCTCATTATTTTTCAATCTGATTCTGTTATTTGTTTGTTTATTTGTTTGTTTTTGTTTTTATTTTTATCTTTATTTTTAGAATCAACTTGAGAGTGAAATCATGTAGAATTTGTCTTTCTCTAATTTCACTTTACATAATACCCTCTACATGAGTAAAGGAATGAAATAATAAAAAATCAGAGCCGAAATAAATGACATAGATACTAGTAAAAGGAAAAAAGTCAATAAAACCAAGAATTGGTTCTTTGAAAAGCTAATTAAAATTGATAAGCCCTTAGCCAGACTCATCAAGGAAAAAACAGGAAAATACCTAAATAAATAAAAATTAGAAATGAGAGAGGAAAATTAACAATTGACATCACAGAAATGCAAAGAATTATAAAAGACTGCCACAAAAAATTTTATGTCAATGAATTGGAAAACATAAAAGAAATGGATAAAAATCCTAGAAACATACAATCTTCCAAAACTGTACCAAGAAGAAATAAAAAATCTGAACAGACTGTTTACAAGTAACAAAACTCAATCAGTAATAAGAAAAAACAAAATTAAAACTATCAAAAAATAAAAATCCACAACCAGATGGATTCACAGGCAAATTCTCCCAAACACTTAAAGAAGAATCAATACATATTCTCAAACTATCCCAAAAAATCAAAAAGAAAGGAAAGCTTCCAAATACATTCAAAGAGGCCGACATTACCCTGATACCAAAACCAAAGGCACCACAAAAACAAAACTAAACTAAATTAAACTACAGGCCAATATCCCTGATAAAAACAGATGCAAAAAAATCCTCAAAAAAATATTAGCAAACCAAATACAGTAACACAATATATTAAAAAGATCATTTGCCATGATCAAGTGGAATTTATTTCAGGGATGCAAGAATGTTTCAATATTCACAAATCAATCAACATGGTACACCACATTAACAAAACAAAGCACAAAATCATATGACAATCCCAATAGATACAGAAAAAGCATTTGAAAAAATTTACTATCCATTCGTGATTAAAAACTCTCAACAAAGTGGGGTTAGAAGAAACATATCTTAATCTAATAAATGCCATAAATAAAAAATTCACAGCTAAGATCATATTCTATGTGAAAAACAGGGTTTTTCCTCTAAGATCTAGAACAAGAAAAGGATGTCCACTTTACCCACTTTTATTCAACATAGTACTGGATATTCTAGCCACAGCAATCAGATAAGAATAAAAAAACAGAGGCATTAATATTGGAAAGAAATTAAATTGTCATTATTTGTAGAAAACATAATACTATATATAGAATATCCTAGACTCTACCAAAAAACTACTAGAAGTAATAAATGAATTGAGTAAATTTTCAGGATACAAAATTAATGCTCAATAATCAGTAGAATCTTTATACACTAGAAATAATGTAGTTGTTTAATTTCTCTTTAAAGGAAAATTAAATAACAAAACAATTTCAATTGCACTAAAAAGAATAAAATGCCTAATATTAAACTTAACCAATGAGGTAAAAAACCTGACCCTGAAAACTATAAAACATTGATGAAATAAATGGAGGATGAGACAAACAAATGGAAAGATATTCCATGCCCATGAATTGTAAGAATGTTACTAAAATGTCCAGAATACCCATAGCAATCTACAGATTCAATTCAATCTCTATCAAAATACCAACAACATTTTTCACAACACTAGAACAAATAATACTAAATTTTGTGTGGACCCACAAAAGACCCCAAATAGCCAGAGCAATCTTGGGAAAGAAGAAAGCTGGAGGTATCATAGTTTCAGATTTCAAGATATACTACAAAGCTGTAGTAATCAAAACAGTATGGTACTGGCACAAAAAGTAGAAGATTAATGGAACAGAATACAGAACCCAGAAGTAAACCCACAGTTATAAGGTCAATTAATATATGACAAAGGAGGCAAGGATATACAATGGAGAAATGGAGAAAAGCCAATCTCTTAAATAGTAATGGGAAAACTAGATGAATACATGTAAAAATACAAAAGACCACCTTTTAGCATCATAGCCACAGTTTTGAACCTTAATTCTACAACTGTTAAGTTCTACAAAGCCAACTAACTTGTCTTCCAGGTATCTGTCCCTATCTTCACCCATTTTTTTAATTTATTCATACAACATTAATAAATACTTACAATCTGGAAATGTAATCAAGCTCAACTTGAAATAAAACAGTCGAATAGGTGAAATTTACCTATTGTATGCTTCTCCATTTAATCCTTTCCCTCTTTCTCTGAAAAGTTATCTTCTCTGGCTCCATTGCCTTAATGTTACTCCAGTTAGTGCAGCAGCTCTTATAATATTCCTAATCTGGTCCTATTTCTTCCAGTAGAGTCCTACTATCTAATTCTTCCTTCCTACACCATTTCTAAACACTTACTATCTGTTTCTAGAATAGAGAGGATGATAAATAAATCTATGTTCTAGTTGCATGTTATATACAGCTTAAAGGGGTAATGCTTCCTGTTCAGATGATTTTAAAAGGTGGAGTCTACATGTGGCACTGCATAATTAGTAGCAAAATATCAGGCACCTTAGTGGATAATTAAAGATATTTTGGGTGAAGATGAGCATCATCCTGCTGCTTTTCAAATCTTAGCATGAATAAAGGAACCATGCATAAAGCCATACTAGTCTCCCTATAACTTTGAGCTTTTGATTCAAAACATGACCCCGAAATAATATAGAACACCATCATTTCTTTTTGCATGCTGCTGTCATTAATACATGAAAATTAATTGTGCCTTATTTTTTATATTAAAGATATTTAATCCCTTCATTGGTTTTTGCTGCAACATGGCTTTCTCAATGACATCAATATATTTCATTAGTTTTTTGCATACTCATAATATTATTCCTTCATTTGACCTTGTGGTCAACCAAAATCTTGGATTAATTTTCATCCAAATTTCTATTAAAAAAATCTTTGCCAATTTTTAACATCGACATTTTTTTATCTTATTGCAAGTGACAAGTTTGGCCTTTCTCTCTGTCCAATAGCTTTTTGTTAGTTGTCTTTTCATTAATAGTAGAGACTTCATTACTCAAAAATTAACCTTTTTAATCAAGGATTACAGGCTTCTATAAGAACAATATTTTCGCATAAGTATAGCTATCACTATAACTGTGTTATATATACACATAATGTATATTTTACAATTCAATAAAATTAAAATATTATTATATTGTTAATCCTTTTCCCAGCAATAAATTTGAGTAAGATTATATTTTTTCCTATGCCTTGTTAAATAAGAACAGAATGAGAAATAGAAAACAATGAGTAGATATTACCAGGTAGAGGCACTTACACACCTTGTTATCATTCAAGAAGTATATTGTTATTACGTAATGCAGGAAAGATAAAGGAATGATTCATAAGATACTAGCAGAATTCAAGATAGGCTTTAACATTAAAAATACAAAATGTTTTAAAATATTTATAACACTTATTTTTAAGTAGCTAATATTAACAGAACTCAAAGCTTCATCAAAGGTAAAAACAAGAAATATTTCTTAGTTTATTTCTCATAGGTTTAAATTCATCCTATCCATGAAATAATTTTAAAATTTATAAAATTGGCATTCTATAAATAAAAATAACGCTGAAAAAACTTACTACCAATAGACTAATCAATAAATTATTGCTTTTCTTTTCCTACTAGGTATTATCTTTAAATACAATGTCATTATATTACATTGAAATGTATCACTCATTAAAATGTAGTAAGACTACATACTTTATTTTGTTCAATAATCTCTAAATTATTTTAACCAAGTTAGGCCCTCAGACAATCAAAGCTTTTTTTAATGTCTTGATACTTCTTATATTTGGAGGTAATTTCCATTGTTGATATTAAATAAATCAAGTTAATGACATTGGAATGCTAGACACTGTATGTATAATTCAGTTTTCTATATTTCAAGTTATCCAGAATAAATTTCATTTTTCTCTTATTATGGACTACAATATTAAGGTAAATTACTTGTAGATCTGCTGCTGCTAGTACTATTCTTTTTGTCCCACATGCTCTCCCCCAATAGAAAATGAGCAAAATGTCTTCAAATTAGTTGCTTTAATAAACTTATACAGTCAATGTATAAGCAGGTACAGTCTTCTAGTGTTCTGAATGACTTCGATCTCTATATCTTGTGCTATCACACTACTTGAGCATAAGGTCTAAAGCAGAATGAGAATTACTTGTGTGTATGTCATAAAGCTACATATATAGTATAAGATGATCACAGACATTTATATAGAGAGATATGCCTGTGGTCCATATTGCTTTTTATGTTTATTTATCTTCCTTCTCTCTATGATGTCTATATTCATATCATATACCATCTTTCTATTATCTATCATCTCTCTATCATCTCTCTCTAAAAAGGTAGCTCTATCAATAGTAAGTACTCATAACTGTTTGCTAATGTCATAGGATCTTAAAGAGAACTATGATTTATAGCCTTCAATATAGAGCTATACACCCTTTGCCATAATTCCACCAAATCTCATCTTAAAAAAAGACAATCAGCCAGTCAACATAGAATCCCAATATATTTTTATCTATCTTGTGACAAAACACACACACACACAACCAAAAAACATTTTGGGTGCAAAATTCTACTTAGAGTTATAAAATATAGAACTAAAAATAATTCAAAAAATATTTTATCAGAAAATTTCAAATCATCCACATGTGTACCTGTTAATTTTTCATCAAAAAGTGCTTCTGTTAATAATAAGATAAAACTTTCAAGTTCAAAGTGAAACAATGTGGCTGTAGTTCAAAAGGAGAAAGGAAAGGCCTTAAAGAAACAATTGGGAATATTCACTCTACCATCAAGGGTAAAATTTGGAGAGTGAAAAAAAAAAGATTAGAAATTAAATATTATATAAAACTTACAGAAGTAAGTTAGAAGAGTAGGATAGAGAGTAGCTAACAATCTCTGTGTTTTAACAATTAATTTTTGAAAAATAAAACATAAAATTTAATATTATTTTACAAGAAAACATAAGAAATTTTTATTAGTGAGATTTTAAATAGTGTTTCATTGGAATTTAAAAAACTACAAAATAACTATAAATATAGGGATTGATAGCATATTTATAACATAAGGAAAAAAATCAGAAAAAATCTTTTCTTTCCCAATTATCTCAAACAGGTAAAGGTTTTAGAATTGTGGAAAGAATTTACAATGCAGTAGAAAGACAAAACAAAACATTGAACTAGAAGTCGAGTCTTGGTTTTTCAAGCAAACTAAAGACTTTTTTAGGGAAGCCATTCAATCTATAAAACACAGATATTAGATATATAAGATAGAGATATTTTACCAAGTGACTGTTGATTTTTCTCTGATTTTATCTTTCTTCAAAAATGTTTGGGATGGATGAAAAAAATGCACCTTCTTAGAAAAACTTGAGTATGTTTAAGAATGAATAATTATTCATGTATTATTTTTAATGTAGATACAGGTATCACAATTACCTGTATCTACATTAAAGAGAATATATAGAAGAGTCAATAATCAATTTATTTAATACCAATAGAACAGATAGTGAAGAAATAAGATCTAAGAACCAGAACCTTTTTGCTTGTTTGTAAGGGACCGAAGATGCTAGAATCACAGAAAAAGAAAGATGAAATAGAAATATGTGATTTTCACAAATAAAAATCGATTGGATAAGCATCCAATTCTTAAATTGTAATTGTTTTGCTAGTCCCAAGAATAATATCCCAGTTTCCAATTTTCTTTGAAAAGAGAAAATATCTATTAATATAACACTTTCTGTATGGGAGATAGAAATACAACAATTTTTTCCCACAATTTAAAAGATATTGTCTCCTATTTAATGAAAGCACACTTACTCAAATCTTATTATTATTCTAAATGGTACAATCAGATATTCTGAAATGCATTAGCCTGGTACTGAAAGATTTCCATCTCAGTTTGGGATATAGATTCATATCAAACTTGAATGAGTCTGTGGAAGAAATTCTCAAGCAAAGCACTTCAAATACATTTTCCATTTAAACCCACAAAACTACTTTTATTCACGTACTCCAAGGCAATAGAACTTTCCATAGCTTCTGATTAAGAATTACTTGAAAACATTTTCAGTAGATAAGTACTTCTCTCCTCATGAGCATTAAGTGACTTTCTCAGGATGATTATAAAATTCAGCTAGATGCATTCATTTTATTAATAAACATATCAAGGCATAACCTACATTAACCCAAGATATTTTTAGAATTATTGTCTAAAGTGAGATTCATTTCTCACATTTGATTATTAAAAAAATTGCAGATATTCTATTTTACTGTTACAGTGAAATTTAATAACCCTGATAAAAGATATTTTTGAATATTTTAAAATCAAAGTTCATTGCCAATAAGTGTAAAAGCCCCTTATTGTACCTAAATTACTGTTATTAATAAAAGTAATTCTACTTATCTAAGAACACCTCCATTTCCAAACATTTATTTCCCATTTTGGAAAAAAAAATATTCTATACAAACTTAGATTTCCACACAACTTTGATAGATTATTTATGAAATCCAAAAAGAATTTATTAGAAAGATATTTATGGTCCTGGTAAAAATGCTGACAATTTAAAGCAAAAAAACAAAACAAAAACAAAACCAGTTCTTCAAATTAACATTTTCAGCCTCATCAAGTAGTGGATGTAAGCAGGGTAAATAGTATAACTCAAGAAACATGTATCAGCAACATCTAAATTGCATGAGCATATTAATTGATAATAATAATACTAATATGCATCTAAATAATAAGGCTTTGTTTTTGAATAAAAAATATTTAACTATCACTTTGAAAAACTGTCCATCTGAATTCATTTGAGTATCACATTTCAGATTATATATATTTGATGATTTAAGTTCCTATGGAAACTACAGACCAGAGTAAAAAGAAGACATGGTTTATTTCTGTTAGTTTTTAAAAATCTTTATTACTTCTTCAATCATTTGTGTACTTTTTTAATGGTTAGTAAACATTTGGGATTCATCATGACTATTAATCTCAAAATATAAATAAAACAATACAGGGATTTATATTTTAATAAGATCTTATTGATAATATGAAAGTCTTTAACTGTAAATTAGTTTACATTAATTGCTTACTCACAAATTTTAAGCAACTAAATTTTCTGGGGAAAACTTAAAAAACATATTAATCTTTAGAATTAGAACAAATAAATTTTATCATTTTCAGGAATTGTTTTTCAGAGTTCTTACTTTCAAACTTTCACCAAAGTAAATCATCTAAAGGCACATTTCATATATTAAAAATAATTTTTGTTATGGCAAGAATTTTGAGGTTTATTATGTATGTAAAATTGCCATACTGCAAAATTATTTTAGATATTTTTTCCTAATCTAATCTTAGAATGTTTAATAAACAAGTTTACAGATTAATTCAACATGGTATAGTCTTACTTCAAATAATGTAAGATATAAATTGTATATTCTAGTGTCATAGATAGTATCTGGAAATAAATGAATTGTTTTGATCTTTTAAAAAAAAAACCAGTTCTTCATTATGCTTTATGAATGCAAGATGGTATAGGAATGAATCATGAAATGCTAGATCTAGAGGACAGACTCTATTTCTAATCAGAAACAAGAAAACTTTCATTCTCAAAGTCTAAATTACTTGTATACTTCTGACAAAATTTCAGAAATTATTTTTCTTCTCTAAGTATAAAGAGAATTTAAAAAAAATTAAAACTCCTAAAACTAAACTTTTATTTTTTCTGATGATAGTATCACATGCCTTTTACAGAAAATCCAGAAAATAAAGGAGAACATAGAAAAGAAAGTAACAACAACAATAGCCTATAATGCCACTATTTTAAGATTATGCTGAGTGAAATAAATCAAGCAGAGAAAGTAAATTATCATATGGTTTCACTTACTTGTGGCCTATAAGGAATAACATGGAGGACACAGGAGAAGGAAAAGAAAAGTGAAGGGGGCAGAATCGGAGGGGGAGAGGAACCATGAGAGACTATGGACTCCGAGAGACAGAGGGTTTTAGAGAGGAGGGGGTGGGTATTAAGGAGGACACGTACTGCATGGATCACTGGGTGTTATACACAAACAATTAATCTTGAAACACTCCATCAGAAACTAATGATGTATTGTATGGTGACTAACATAATAATAAAATTTTTTTTTAAAGATTAATCTTAGTAGCTACAAAGAAAATATGAAATATGAAATATTTAAATACTGAACTCTACAACTAAACTGGAGAAATAGAAATATTTCTAGCTATGAAATATGAAATATCATATTTCATTTTTCATAGCTAGAAATAAATGCTTTTGTATGCATCATAGAGTTGCACACATTTTTTTAAAAAGGCACTATGAAAGGAAGAAAAATCTTGATTTTCAGAAATACTTGCCATCAGGTACATAAGGACACGTTCACATTAATGGTTGGTATGGGCTTAAGGTCTCAGTAAAAATACATTTGAATATCCTCCCCTCAAAAATCAGGAGTATAATGAGAAACATAGTGTCCATTCACAGCCATATGTTAATAGTCTCCGCGCTGTTGAGGATGACAATCAGTTGCCAAATACCATATGCCGGTCTTCAGCACAGTCAGTAAATACATTGCTTTTAGCACACATGTCATTGCTTTCTGCTCTTAGGAAATGCAACAAATTGTATTACTTATTTTTATTGCAATGTGTCATCTTTTTGTCAAAAAGAAAACCTGGGAGGAAACATATTCAAATTGATAGCAGAGACTTAGAAAGGGACAATAGTTTATACATCCTGCCAACACAAAGTCTCAAAAAAGTTTTTCTTCATAATGTAGTTTTGATTTCAAGGAAATGAATAAATATCAGTTGCCATTTTCCAATCACTATAGAACCAATTAATTTGGACTAAATTCTTAATGGTATCTGACTAGCTTTTATGTATCAGGTGTCCTGGCCATGAAGGAAAATAAGATTACTGGGGAAGGAGATGGGGAAGGAAGACAGGAAGGAGGCAATGCAATCAGCAGGCACCAAAAGCCATGATTACAATTTCAATTATTCATCACTGATATCAAAATAATATTCGTTAGTTTGAATGAAGGCCCCCAAACAAATGAGTTATGAAAGCTCTATTAGCAAATTTGGGGAGATTATGTGCCCAGACTCTTTAAACTTTTATCATCATTCCAATATATAAAACCCAGTTCCTGTTGAAGGAGAATTTATAATCCCTAAAGTCAAGACAGACCTGAGGGAATAAGAGATATTTAATCAAATATTTTAACAGACTACAGAGAAATTCAGAGGTGAGAGAAAGCAAATAATTTGAGGTTCAATGACAAACCTGTGGGATTATAGCTTGACTGAACCTATCATACCATCAGTCCCTCTACTACAAATTAGTCTGTTGTGAATTTCCGATACAGGTGGACAAATGACTCATGCTGTATGATCTCATCATGCCACTGTTGGCCCATTTAGGCAACCTCTTCGAAGTAATTCTTTGATATCTGTCACTTATAGCTTAATCACAGCAATGAGACCTTGCAAAAGAAGTACACATATGAACAAACGTTTCTCAGTTCTACGTATTTTTCATTAAATTGCATTAATTATTATTGTTTGGGTAGTGGGTCTTGGATATTAATCGCCATTTGTGGCTGAATCTAGAAATAAGGTTGTTCAGTGGATAGTATATACCACCACAATGTGTGTTTGAATTTGAGCTGGATTAGTTTCATATTGTGTGTGTTTGCATGTATGGGTAGTTAAGACAGATTCCAGTATGTCCACTGTGGGTACTGTCCAGTAGAATAGGAAGGAAACTGAACCTTGCCTCCTCCATATCAGGAATGGTCTTGAACTCCAAACTCAGGATGTGGACTAGAGATGAACCACAGATTCTGAGTCTCTCAGAGCACATACATATTTAAACATTTCCTATGGGTCTGCATGCCAAAAGCAGCTACTTTTTTCAAAATAAGTCCTTTCCTCAAAAGTAGAAGAGTAATTCATACCAACCAAACAATCCAGATTAAGGAGTACTTCCAGAAAATTTATTGATTTTATTTCCACCAAAACTTGAGACCGGAATTGTACCCTATCAGGAATCTTTGCCCCGTGCTGGAAAAAGTCAGCATCATCTAGTCCACCAGAAAGGATAGCTCCTGTTCTTTCCAAAAGTCAGTAAAAGTTGGTGGCCTAAAGCAAGACTCTGTCAGAAGTCCTCTCAACCCAGGCAACAGCTTAACTCCTCCAGAAATGTCAGGGTAACTCTAAACATCATTGGATACAATTATTCTTTTCTCTTGCATGTAATAATAGTAGATGAGCTCCCTTAAAGCAGAAATGATCTAGTCCACAATATTTATTTTTCAAGAACACAGCATTCTCCTACCCTTCAGGAAACTGGGGAGGTCAATAGTTTTGAGAGTCTAACACATTGGACATTTTTTAAGGTGCTAGGTAGAAGATCACATTAATTTGTGGTGCAAAATATTTTCTTGAAGACACATCAAAATAAAGCTGACAGAGCCGAATTTATTGTGATTGTGTATTTTATATATAAAGAAGGGTAGGAAGAAAAAAAAGCTTTTTTCACAACATATTGTTAATTCACAGCATTTTCTAGATCCCCTCCATTCCATAAACCTTCCAGGATAAAAATTCATTGTTAGAAATATGATAGTAAATAAGGATAGCAGATGTTCCAATATGGGCTTAATTATAAGGACTGGGATAGCAGTTTATGTTAGCTGACAGATTCTCTGCTATTAGCTTCCCATCAAACTGTATATGCTTCCAAGTCTTGATTAACAGATTTGTAGAATTTTAGATTCAGAAAGGACATTAAATGAAATGAAAAGGGTAATGTTTCATGCTATCACTGTGATTGTCATATATAATGCTCTGTCAATCATACCTAAAATGAAATTACTTTCCCCACCTCATACAGCAATTTCTTGTCAGAATAGTAACTAGACTGAATTTCTTCTATTGGCCTTAAAATGAATCATATAGATTACTGCCCACTTGCAAATTGACATGATTTTAATTATTCCTTGATATGTAACCTACAAAATAATTTCACTTATTCCTTACAACCTTTTTAAGAGATAGATACTATTAGTCACCTTTTATAGACAAAGATGATGAGACTCATTAGGGTTAGTTGTCCTAAAATCACACAGTTAGAATTTCAGCCCAAGTAGGTCTTCTAGCCAAGGCTATCCAATTTCCCACATTACAACATATTAAAACTAGCCTAGCTGTTACAAAAATCTTGATTCACAGAAAACCAATAATTCCTAACGAGTTAACACTTTTGCGGGTCTTTCCCTTTTGATTAGAAAAATTAACCTATTTGCTTGGAATAATCAATCTAGTATTTCCCTATTCTCTATGAATTTCTGAAAATAAATTATATATAATCTTACTTAACCCCTTAAATAATTTATTCTATTTTTGGTGGCCAAGTGGCCAACTCTGTTAGGCATTGAAGATACAGTGATGGAAAGGGTATAATCACAATTCATTTTCTAAAGTGGCATGTCAGCAATTAATTTCTGTGCATATTCTTATTAATTTTAATTAGAATAAAAATATGGCCGTTATATTTATAGATGCAGAAAAGAATCTTACAGATTATCATCTTAGTATGCACATATATTTATTAGTTCATTCATTAAATACTTAATGAGCATCTACTATATGCATTCATTAAAGGATAGAGCAAGAAATAGATATTCTTGTCTCAATGACTTACATTGGAATGAGAAAAACTTACTGCAAACAAGTAAATGCATTATATTCATGTGTGTGCATATATATATTCTATATACACATATTGTGTATGTACTTATGTATATGCATATAATTTCAATGAACAAAAAGTGCTATAAGGAAACATAAAGCAAGGTAATAGAAAAGGTAAATGCTATTTTAGATATTGCAGAACTAGTATACAAATAGCATGTTGAAGAACACCAGCACAAGTACAATATTTAATCATTGGCTATTTGAAGGTAAAACTGTTCTTTCCTCTTCTAAGTACAAGGCAATAAAACATTTTAGTTTATTAAAAATGGACCAATGACAAAAATAATACCCTTTTCAAAAACAGTGCATTAAGTTTTCCAAAGATGAAAAACTACAGGTTTTATTTTGTGAATTTAATGTTTGAGAACCTGAATAAAGATTCTAAACCTATCTGAGAAACAATTATACCTAGGAGCTAAAATATCTCTGCTGTACCATTTTATTTCATCAGCTTACTTGAGAAAACAATTTTATGAATATACTAAGCATTATTATGCAATTAAGATTGGTTGTGAAACCAGTTTCAATCTAATTTCTTCCTGGGCTTATTTTCCTGTTTGTAATAAAGTTCATAGGTCTAGAGTATTAAATTTTAATGCTGGAGCTCCATCTTTGTGATAAAAAATGAGTAGTGTTGGCAAAACCAAGGAAAACAAAGGACACTTCAGACACACAAGCAAAAACAAAGAAAGAAACAAATAAACAAACAAAACTATTGTGGAGAATTTCTCTTCCAAGGAAAAAAAATCCCCACAGATTAATCTTTTACATTAAATATTTCATCTTTACTTTTTTCTGTATTCTAACTAACTAAGTTTAGTTTTAGGAGATTGGATATGATGTTATTAAACTATTTTTCTTCTTGGAAATACTGTATTTTGATGAACAGAAAAAAGAACAAACATTCTTGGGGAAAGTTTAAGAATATAGAATACCTTGAAAAATTTGGCTTTGAGCTTACCTAAGTTTATCTTCAAGGGTACAGTATCTAACATCTTGAATGCACTATGTACTGAATGAAACATCACCTTATATCAAAGTAAAAGAACATGAACAAAATATCAAAGCAGAAGAGCTTTTTGTTTTGATCAACATCAGTGAAAATTAGATAATCCTTTTCACATTCTCCCCAATTCAGAAAAAATGAAACCTCCACTTACACAATGCCAAAAGAGCTGAGACTAGTCCAAAATTTGGGACTTGGTCAATCTCACATTCAAATCCAAACAGACACAATCCTGCTGGTTTATGAGCACGACAGTACCCCGCTGTAGGTGATAAGGCTGCCGGCATTGTGCTCACTTAGCCACTGGCAGTAAAATAAACCCTGACAACTTGACAGTTCATCAATTGGAAAGCCATTCAGTCTTTTTGATATGTGGAGATACTGGGACTAGAGCCTTAATTTTAGACACATCTAAGTGAATCTGTATTGTAATTATTTGCATGGCAATGTTTTCCCTTGATAGTATCTCTGAGGACATTGTATATAGTGTTAATGTCCATATGAAAGAACCATCCCATTTATAAATGGAGCTAGCAATCCATAAACTTAGTCACAGTACTCTTAAAATTAGTTAAGAGGGAGATTTGGAATTTTATAAATTCAGTACTTGGTTAAAATTGTAGTTTGGTAGAAAAGGATGTGTAGTGTAACAACGAATAAAAAATTAAAATAATACATAATTTTTTAAGCAACAGTGTAATAGGTACTGTAAAATTATGGTCCTTTTCACATAAAGTCTATGTTATCCCAGGGCACTGGAATGTTTCCATCCAATTTGGGAGTTAGAGCAATGAAACATAAATAATTACAGTAGTGTTCTATTATTACTTAAGAATGAAGCATACATAATTTGAAGTATATGATTCATTGTCAACTGAATGGCAGAGACGACACAGTACATGGACTCTGAATTCAGAGCTGGGTGAAGCAACTACATTGATCTTGGAAGTACAATGATCGTGGAAGGCAAAATGAAGACCACTTTTGTCACCCTCTAACATGACTTTTTGAGCATCTGGAACCCATCCAACCCTTTGAATCATGAATTTAGATGTCTCTCTCTTCATACACGACTTCCTGGCTCTGACGGTCTTTCATTTAATGCAAACCAAAAATCGGCTCTTCAGACTTACAGAGGGCTCTCTTCTCTCAAGTCACACTTTCTGCCTATTGTTGAGATTCTTCCTGTCCTCATTACCATTCATGTCCAAGTTAGATTTTATGATTTACCACCTCAGCCATCACCCTGTCAATAAATATCCTTACAGCCATCACCTCATTTGAAATCTCAATCTTCCATTAATTCAAATGCATTATATCCATCAAATGCTGCTGGACAAAAATATATAACCATGTATATTAATGCTGAAATGAAATTTGAAACCCCTAAGAACCAACAACACCGCCTGGCAATTCTATATTTCCTAACTCGCCCTCTCTTGTTTGTTACAGCAGCTATTTTAAAACTTGATCACCTTTAAACTTTCAACATCCTTATCTCTAATGTTTTCTGCTACATTTTCCCTCTCAGCATATAATCTCATCTCCCACTTTTCCAAGAAAAGTTAATATATTTCTTACTAATAGCCTTAACTCTTTGACACTACCCATGCAGACTTGCTTACATTCATACCATTCTTTTTTTACTCCCTCCCTCCATAATTCTGAAAAACCATGTCCTCCATGTCTAAGATAAAGTATTCCGTCCAAAGGGATCCGATCCCCTCTCTTTCTCCCAGACCTCTATCAATAACCACCTTCTTTCCTTTATCTTATTTCTCTTTCTTTCTTCCTTAATCCGAACATTTGAACATACTCCTTTCTTAAATTCTGAATGTTTGCCCCCCTTAATTTCATGAAGCCATTTAATGGCCACTCTTGTAACCAAATGGTGGGCTAATACGATATTTATGCTTATAATAAATTATTATATAATACGGTATTTATGCTTATAAATGCTTATGCTTGCTTCTTACTTGTAACCTTCCTTTTTACTTTCTGATTTGTTGGTTTTTCAACATAAGACATTACAACCCTATTGACATTTCCTTCATAAGTGACAGTTAACTGCAATATTTTTTGAGGTATCAGGCAAGTTTTGGGTGTGTCATATCATTAACTCATTTAGGTTGTAACTACGTATGAGTCTAGTGACACTCCTGAGGTCACTTGGTATTAAATAACATAAAAATTTGAACAGCCTGACATCAGCAGCCTTTCTAACCCATTTGTCTTATTGCCTCTTCTTAGTTACTAATGAACCCTGAGTTCCTAATTTCAACGGATTCTCTTTAGCCTTTATACTACTGATTTTCTGCTGCATTTCTGATCACCCCCTACTTCTTTTTTTTTTTTTAAGATTTTATTTATTTATTTGATGGACAGAGATCACAAGCAGGCAGAAAGGCAGGCAGAGAGAGAGGGGGAAGCAGGATCCCCACTTGATCCCAGGACTCTGCGACCATGACCTGAGCTGAATCAGAAGCTTAACCACTGAGCCACCCAGGCGCCCCCTGCCCACTTCTTGTAACTCATAGAGAATAGAGTTTATATAACTCATAGAGAGAAAACCCTCTCCACCCCATTTTATGAGGGCAATATAAGCTTAGTATCAAAATCCATGTGATATATCACATTAGTAAGAGAAAGGATAAAACTGTATGATCGGGGTGCCTGGTTGGCTAAGTGAGTTAAAGCCTCTGCCTTTGGCTCCAGTCATGATCCTGGGGTCCTGGGATCGAGCCCCGCATCGGGCTCTCTGCTCAGAGGGGAGCCTGCTTCGTCCTCTCTCTCTGCCTGCCTCTCTGCCTGCTTGTAATCTCTGTCTGTCAAATAAATAAAATCTTTAATAAATAAATAAATAAATCTTAAAAAAAACTGTATGATCATTTCAATGCAGATAAAACATTTGACAAAATACAACAACTGTTTATGATAAAAACTCTCAATAAAGTAGGCTTAGAGGGAAGATATCTCAACATAGTAAAGGTCATACATATATGGAAAACCCACAGCTAATACTAAAACTGAGAGCTTTTCCTCTATGATCAGGAATAAAACAAGCATGTGCACTCTCAACTACTGTTATTTAACATAGTACTAGAAGTCCTATGTCCATAGCAATTGGACAACGAAAAGAAATAAAAATCCTCCAAATCAGTAAGAAAGAAGTAAAATTCTAACTATTTTTAGATGACATATACTCTATATAGAATCCCAAAAGAGTCCACCAAAAAAACTGCTAGAACTGATACACGGATTCAGTAAAGTCTCAGGATACAAAATCAATGTACAGAAATCTCTTGCATTTCTATACACCAATAATGAAGCAGCAGAAAGAGAAATTCAAGAATCATTCCCATTTATAACTGCACCAAAACCAATAAGATACCCAGAAATAAACTTAACCAAAGAGGTGAAAGACCTGTACTCTGAAAACTATAAACACTGATGAAAGAAACTGAAGATGACACAAAGAAATGGAAAAATATTCCACACTCATGGATTGGAAGAATTAATATTGTTAAAATGTCTATACTACCCAGAACAATCTACACATTTAATGCAATCCCTAACAAAATACCAACAGCATTTTTCACAGAGTTAGAACAAACAATCCTGAAGTTTGTATGGAATCACAAAAGACCATGAATAGTCAAAGCAGTTTTTAAAAAGAAAAACAAAGCTGGATACATCACAATTCCAGACATCAAGTTATATTACAAAGCTATAGTGATCAAAACAGTATGGTATTGGCACAAAATAAACGTATTGATCAATGAAACAGAAAAGAAAACTCAAAAAAGAACCCACAACTATTACTCAATTAATCTTCAGGAAACATTATCCAATGGGAAAAAGACAATCTCCTCAACAAATGATGGGAAAACTAGACGGCAACAGGCAAAAGAATGAAACTGGATCACTTTCTTACACCATTCACAAAAATAAATTCAAAATTGATTAAAGACTTAAATGTGAGACTTGAAACCATAAAAATCTGAGAGGCGAACACAGGCAGTAACCTCTTTGACACTAGCTATAGCAACTTCTTTCTAGTTATATCTCCTTAAGCAAGGGAAACAAAAAATAAATTATTGGGACTTCATCAAAGTAAAAGTGAAAGAAACACAGTGAAAGAAACGATCAAGAAAATGAAAAGGCAACTTATGAAATGGGAGAAGGTATTTGCAAATGATATATCTGACAAAGGGTTAGTATTAAAAATATACAAAGAAGTTATAAAACTCAACACCCCAAAAATGAATAATCCATTTAAAACATGGGCAGAATACATGAGTAGACATTTCCCAAAGAAGGTGTACAAATGGCCAACACACACATGAAAAGATGCTCAACATCTCATCATCGAGAAAATACAAATCAAAACTATAATGAGATATCACCTCCCAACTGTGAGAAAGGCTGAAATCAACAACACAAGAAACAACAGGTGCCAGCGAGGATGTGGAGAAAGGAAAACCCTCACACACTGTTAGTAGGAATGAAAACTAGTATAGCCACTCTGAAAAACAGTATGGCAACACCTCAAGAAGTTAAAAATAGAACTATCCTATGATTCAGCTATTGTACTACTAGGTATTTACACAAAGGATACAAAAATGCTAATATGAAGGGGGACACACACCCCCTATGTTTATAGTGGCATTGTCTACAATAGCCAAATTATGGAAAGAGCCCAAATATACACCGACTGATAAATAGATAAAGGAGATGTATTATATATATATATATATATATATATGGATATATATATATATAATGGAATATTACTCAGCCATCAAAAAGAAATATTGCCATTTGCAGTGGCATGGATGGACCAAGAGATTATTATGCTAAGCAAAAAAAAAAAGAAAAGAAAGAAAAAGAAAAGTCAGTCAGAGAACAATAAATACCGTATTATTTCATTCATGTGTGAAATTTAAGAAATGAAACAGATGAACAAGGCAGGGAAAGAGACAAACAAACTATAAAACAGGGTTTTAACTATAGAGAACAAATTGAGGGTTGCTGGAGGGCATTTGGGAGGGTGGCCTAAATGGGTGATGGGCATTAAGGGTGTTATATATAAATGATGAATCACTAAATTCTCCTCCTAAAACCAATATTACACTATATGCTACCTAGAATTTAAATAAAAACTTGAAATATACAAATAATTGTATATTGAATTGAAATATACAAAGAATTGTTAAATACTCTGTATCAATGATATATTAATTACACTATTGTTCAAAGCAAGGGGTGATGAAATAAATAAATTCCAAATCCATTTGAGGTGTGACTTTATAAGGAGACTTCATCATCATCAGGAGAGATGGCTTTGGCAACTGAAAGAAGACCTCCAGCTGCCAGTGGGAAAGTAAAAGTCCCTTTTGGTAGAGTGCATTGGTGAGGAATGATGGCACTGGTGTTGATTGGGCAAGTAGAATTTTTTTTTCTAGGTTCTGGGAAAAGGAGATCTTTACCACAGCAGAACTCACTTACCCCAAGGTCTTCAGAGAGCTATTTTTTCTCAAGTTTTTATTTTAATTCCAGTTAGTTTACAGTATTGGTTTCAGGTCTAGAATTTAGTGATTCATTACTTACATATAAAACCTAGAGCTCGTCACAACAAATGCCCTCCTTAATCACCACCACCTACTTAATCCATCTGTGCCCCCTCCAGTAACTCTAAGTTTGTTGTCTACAGTTAAGAAACTAACTGAAACTAAAAGTAATTTAAATAAAAATGTAAATATATATATACATGTATATACATGTGTGTGTATATATGTGTGTGTGTATATATATATGTGTATGTGTGTATATATATATGTGTGTGTGTGTGTGCGTGTGTGTGTATCTCCTAGAATCAATTATGAAAACAAAAGAACCCAAAAGAATATGTCCAAAGGACTTGAATGGGCAATTAA
Organism: Mustela nigripes; assembly: GCF_022355385.1. Classification (NCBI taxonomy): domain Eukaryota; kingdom Metazoa; phylum Chordata; class Mammalia; order Carnivora; family Mustelidae; genus Mustela; species Mustela nigripes. The sequence continues at coordinate 157,296,133 of NC_081557.1, read as the reverse complement.
TTCCAAAAGAAGTCTGAAGTGCCAAAAAGTATGAGAAAATATGCAGAACTGTGTTATAATCAGGAAAATAAAAATTGAAACCATGAAGACATATCATTATATACCCAATAACTTAATAAAAATTTTGGAAGTCTAATAGAATTAGACTCAGGCAATGAGAACTCATTGCACTGTATGAAAATTAGTAAATCTCTATAAAAATGGGTTTGAGGTTACAGAGCAAAGTTTCAAGATATGCTTTCTTATAGCAAACAATTCTACCCCTGAACACCAAATCCATAGAAATATATTCACAAGTTTAAGAGTATATATCCAAGATACGTCCACGAATGTTCATAACAGTTTTGCTCATAATGGTCTAAAAATGGAAAGAGACCACAATGGATTTTCAGATATTCATTAGGTAAAAACAATACAGAAATATATAGAGATAAACTACAACTACGTGTAATGACAAGAACGAATAACACAAACAGAATGTTGGATATAAGAATCAAGAAAAGAGAATACATGCAATACTGAGTCTACTCATAAACTGAAATATTGGCAAAACTCAATTATGTTATTTAAGGATACACATAGTGATAAAATTATACTTATACTTAAAATCTAAAGAAATGAGTACCATAAAATTCAAACTAATGGTTATGCTACTGAGAAAGGAAGTTGGGGATGTACAAGGGAGAAGTATGTGGGGTGGCTAGGATGCTTGTTATGTTATATTTCTTGACTGTAGTAAGGGTTGTTTCCTTTAAAATAATTCACTAAACTAGCCTTGTGTTTTATGGAGTTTTTATATGTCTCCTTTGTTTTGCTATAAAACAATAATTAAAAATACATTAAGGTAGTTTCCACTCCTCTCTAGCATAAATCTATCAGGAAGTTTTTATTGTGGATTAGAATAGCTCCTAACTTTGTCATATCTAAGTTTTTCTGCATTCTACTCTCAGCACTGGAGAGAAAGACCTACTGAAGAAACTCTTATTCTCAATGTAGTTACCTTTATATAGCTACAAATTTACAGCTGTGAGCTCTGGATGTACACTCAATTATCTTGGTTTTTTTCCTACCAAAAATGTATAAACAGGGCAAATAAAACTATAGAAAAGTCATTTCTGCAGGGGCTTTTATTTTCTCCTTGGGAAAGTTAGTGAACCAGTAGTTCATAAAATATCCTTTATTGGCACTCCTACTTTTACATGTGATTTGTAGCATAGAGTTAAGAGGTCATTTCCTGCAAACCATTTTCTACTTATTACATGACACATAGCATTTGAACTACTGTAATGTCACAGTTTAGAGTAGACTTTTCCTCTTCCTATATGAAATGTATCAAAGCTCTTATTCTGATTTTGTGTCTGTTACAAGTTAAAAACCAGGCAGTTATTCATTATATAAATACTGAATTCACTATCTTATACAAATTATCATTATAATGAATGGAAGATGATGCTAGTTCCCTAGGAAACCATTGGGTTACTTTTTTTGCTTTAAATTATTCTAAGGCATAATAGAATTTATTGCTTAATACTTCTGATAAGTACTTAAGGTAATTTAAATGCCTAATTCTCCCCACCCCATTCTCTTTCAAACTACAATACAGGCTTTAATGCATACTATAATCCTATGACATGGAGAAAAATCAAACAAAACTATAGTTACTTTAGAAAAAAACAGGTACCAATATGTCTGCTCTTACCTTGCGAATACCTCGGCCAAGCTCCTCTCCATAGTTGGTTCCAAGGATTTCAAAATGGACATTGGGATTTCCTCCATTCTCTCCAAATTCTAATTCTCCAGTCAACCCACTGACTCCACCCTGAAACAGTGAAAAGATATTGATGTAAGATTTCAGAAATAAAATAACAATAATAATACCAATGATAACAATAATAGTGAAGAGAAGAAGAAGGAGAAAAAGAAGAGATGGAGAAAGGAGAAGGAGGGAAAAATACTATTTGCATCAACAAAATAAATATTTTATCAAGAGGACAATTATTAACAGAGTATTTTTTTAAATAGGTACACATAATAAATAGGACAGCAATTGAAAGTTGACCTTGAGAATAACTTAATCCAATCTCATCCTCTTTACGAACAAGGGAATTTATACTCAAAGAGTCAAATGACTACTGAAATAGCACCATGGTAGAGATGAGACATAATTGCAGGCTAGGATTTTTGCTACCATATCCTGTGAAATGCATAGTTCCAGTAGTCAGAAAACAAGATGCTTCTGGAGAGCATAAAACCTACTCTAGAGACAAGTTTTGACAATATTCTTTCTGTAGCACAATTCTATTCTAATTTGATCTAAAAATATATCTGGGAATCTTAAAAGTCATGGTTTCTAACTTATTGGAGATTTATTTTTTCTTTCTTCTTTAAATATCTTTTCTGAATTAAAAAAAAAAGTTAAAAAAGCTAAATTAGGCTTGAAATCTGTCTTTGCTCTTAATAGTAATGCTGGCTGTTGAGATACATTGGGAATTTCCAAACTTCATCTTTCGTTCAACATGACAGATGTTCATTTCCCCAACAGATGGCAATGTAGGTCATACTTCTCTCTTTCTTGTTTACCACTCTTCTCTCAGCTTAGTTTATCAGTGTTCGCCTTATTTAGGATTTTACAAATTAAAACCATATTCCGAATCACTTCTATACTAAAGCATTTTAAGAGTTTCAGCTTGATAATCACACTTATTTGGAAATGTTATCCCTGTAATTTGCTTCAATTATCACCTCTATGACATTGATACCCAACTATATCTCATTTTGCCATATCCTCTAATTCAACGTCTAGTCTTTTTTGGCAGGTTTCATGTTGTTTGCTAAGTCTTCTACTTCCTCTGTGCTTCTAGCCCATCATGTGACTCTACATTCATAACAGATATTCAATAAAACCACTGCTTAATCATTAATTTTAATATTTATTTCATTTTTGCAATAGCAATAATCAACAAAAACTAACCTCTGCCATTATTTCTTAAGAAGCCAGCTTCTCATTTATTATATGGTTTTATTAATAAAAATATGCTGAATTTGGGATTTCAGGAGGAGTCAAGATGGCAGAGAAGTAACAGGCTGAGACTACTTCAGCTAGCAGGAGATCAGCTAGATAGCTTATCTAAAGATTGTAAACACCTACAAATCCAACGGCAGATCAAAGAGAAGAAGAACAGCAATTCTAGAAACAGAAAAACAAGCACTTTCTGAAAGGCAGGACTGGCGGAGAAGTGAATCCAAAGCGACGGGAAGATAGACCCCGGGAGGAGGGTCCAGCTTCCGGCAAGCGGGGGAGCAAGAGAACAAAATCAGGACTTTTAAAAGTCTGTTCAGATGAGAGACATAGCTCCAGAGGCTAAACCAGGGTGAAGCCCACGTGGGGTCAGCGTGGCCTCAGGTCCCGCAGGGTCACAGAAGGATCAGGGGTGTCTGAGTGTCGTAGACCTTGCGGGTATTGGAACGGGAAAGCCGGCTAAAGAGACAGAGCCGACAGTAAGCTCACAGCTCAGGGTTACCTTGAACCAAACGCAGGCTCAGTGAGCTCGGAGCGCGGCCGGAGGTCAGGCAGATGGGAGTTATGGGCTATGTTCTCTGAGGGCGCACTGAGGAGTGGGGCCCCGGGCTCTCAGCTCCTCTGGGCCGGAGACCAGGAGGCTGCCATTTGTATTCCCGTCCTCTGGAACTCTACGGAAAGTGCTCAGGGAACAAAAGCTCCTGAAAGCAA
>NC_081557.1:157286635-157287403 GCF_022355385.1 Mustela nigripes | reverse complement strand
AATCAAAAAAGAGAGCTATAGACCAATATCCTTGATGAACACAGATGCAAAAATTCTCACCAAAATACTAGCCAATAGGATTCAACAGTACATTAAAAGGATTATTCACCACGACCAAGTGGGATTTATTCCAGGGCTGCAAGTTTGGTTCAACATCCGCAAATCAATCAATGTGATACAACACATCAATAAAAGAAAGAACAAGAACCATACGATACTCTCAATAGATGCTAAAAAAGCATTTGACAAAGTACAGCATCCCTTCCTGATCAAAACTTTTCAAAGTGTAGGGATAGAGGGCACATACCTCAATATTATCAAAACCATTTATGAAAAACCCACCACAAATATCATTCTCAATGGAGAAAAACTGAAAACTTTTCCGCTAAGGTCAGGAACATGGCAGCATTATCACCACTGCTTTTCAACATAGGAGTCCTAGCCTCAGCAATCAGACAACAAAAGGAAATTAAAGGCATCCAAATCGGCAAAGAAGAAGTCAAACTCTCACTCTTCGCAGATGATATGATACTATATGTGGCAAACCCAAAAAACTCCACTCCAAAACTGCTAGAACTTGTACAGGAATTCAGTAAAGTGTTGGGATATAAAATCAATGCACAGAAATCAGTTGCATTTCTCTACACCAACAACAAGACAGAAGAGAAATTAAGGAGTCAATCCCATTTACAATTGCACCCAAAACCATAAGATACCTAGGAATAAACCTAACCAAAGAGGCAAAGAAATGGAAAAACATTCCATGCT
>NC_081557.1:157265817-157286535 GCF_022355385.1 Mustela nigripes | reverse complement strand
AAGGAGTCAATCCCATTTACAATTGCACCCAAAACCATAAGATACCTAGGAATAAACCTAACCAAAGAGGCAAAGAATCTATACTCAGAAAACTATGAAGTACTCATGAAAGAAATTGAGGAAGACACAAAGAAATGGAAAAATGTTCCATACTCCTGGATTGGAAGAATAAATATTGTGAAAATGTCTATGCTACCTAAAGCAATCTACACATTTAATGCAATTCCTATCACATTACCATCCATCTTTTGCAAAGAAAGGGAACAAATAATCCTAAAATTTATATGGAACCAGAAAAGAACTTGAATAGCCAAAGGAATATTGAAAAAGAAAGCCAACATTGGTGGCATCACAATTCCGGACTTCAAGCTCTATTACAAAGCTGTCATCATCAAGACTGCATGATACTGACACCAAAACAGACACATAGATCAATGGAACAGAATAGAGAGCCCAGAAATAGACCCTAAACTCTATGGTCAACTAATCTTCGACAAAGCAGGAAAGAATGTCCAATGGAAAAAAGACAGCCTCTTCAATAAATGGTGCTGGGAAAATTGGACAGCCACATGCAGAAAAATGAAATTGGACCATTTCCTTACACCACACACGAAAATAGACTCAAAATTGATGAAGGACCTCAATGTGAGAAAGGAATCCATCAAAATCCTTGAGGAGAACACAGGCAGCAACCTCTTTGACCTCAGCCACAGCAACATCTTCCTAGGAACATTGCCAAAGGTAAGGGAAGCAAAGGCAAAAATGAACTATTGGGATTTCATCAAGATCAAAAGCTTTTGCACAGCAAAGAAAACAGTTAACAAAACCAAAAGACAACTGACAGAATGGGAGAAGGTATTTGCAAACGACATATCAGATAAAGGACTAGTGTCCAAAATCTATAAAGAACTCAGCAAACTCAACACCCAAAGAAAAAATAATCCAATCAAGAAATGGGCAGAGGACATGAACAGACATTTCTGCAAAGAAGACATCCAGAGGGCCAACAGACACATGAAAAAGTGCTCCATATCACTCAGCATCAGGGAAATACAAATAAAAACCACAATGAGATATCACCTCACACCAGTCAGAATGGCTAAAATTAACAAGTCAGGAAATGACAGATGCTGGCGAGGATGCGGAGAAAGGGGAGCCCTCCTACACTGTTGATGGGAATACAAGCTGGTGCAACCACTCTGGAAAACAACATGGAGGTTCCTCAAAATGTTGAAAATAGCACTGCCCTATGACCCAGCAATTGCACTACTGGGTATTTACCCTAAAGATACAAACGTAGTGATCCGAAGGGGCACGTGCACCCGAATGTTTATAGCAGCAATATCTACAATAGCCAAACTATGGACAGAACCTAGATGTCCATCAACAGATGAATGGATAAAGAAGATGTGGTATATATACACAATGAAATACTATGCATCCATCAAAAGAAATGAAATCTTGCCATTTGCGACGATGTGGATGGAACTAAAGTGTATCATGCTTATCGAAATAAGTCAAGTGGAGAAAGGCAACTCTCATATGATCTCCCTGATATGAAGAAGTGGTGATGCAACATGGGGGCTTAAGGGGGTAAGAGAAGAATAGATGAAGCAAGATGGGATTGGGAGGGAGACAAACCATAAGTGACTCTTAATCTCACAAAACAAACTGAGGGTTGCTGGGGGGAGGGGGGTTGGGAGAAGGGGGGTGGGGTGTGGACACTGGGGAGGGTATGTGCTTTGGTGAGTGCTGTGAAGTGTGTAAACCTGGCGATTCACAGACCTGTACCCCTGGGGATAAAAATATATTATATGTTTATAAAAAATTAAAAATTAAAAAAATATATGCTGAATTTGATATGTCCATGTTCTCCTCATACGTGAGCTAGCAGTCAATAGCATGGATTTTGGAGTCAGACTACCTGTATTTGTTAATGGTATCAGAATCTACTTGCTGGTAATCCTAAGTCACTGAATTTCTCTATACCCCAATTCTACATCTATTAAATAGCAAAATAATAGTGCCTACCCCAGAGCACTATTATGTGTCTTAGAATACCTTATCCATAAAGTATATAGAAGAGAGCACGAAGAGTAGTGAGAGCTTAATTACTATCATCATCATCACCATTATCTACATGATTATTTCATTCCTTAATTTCAAAGACTTTCTAGTTTTGCCACAAATTATAGACATGCTCTTGGTCTTTTTCAACTAGTTTATTAGGGTTGCAAAATTGCAGCATATGGTTGAATATTTACATGGCTTTGGGAAATGTTTTTGCAAATTTTGATTCAGTTACATTTCATTGATTACTATTTGGGGAAGAAAGTGTTAAAGCAGCTGGTGTAAGATTCATTAACTTGTTTTACTGTTATGTGTGTTGTGAGAAGTGTGGGTGTGGGTCAGGAGGAGAAAAAAAGAAAGAAGGTCAGTCAGTCTAATGTCCTTATCAACTAGAACTCCAGGTAGAAACTAGTAATATTTAATAGGAAGAAGAGTCCTTATCAATAAAAGCCCTTAGCAGGATGTACTCTGCTAAAGACTTATTGTAGTAAATAAGCAGAATCTGTAGATTAATGGCTTATGGCACATCAGAAAATGTCTTGATGCTTTACACTTTCTAGAGTAAAATTGGAGACATTTAATAATGTAAATGCTCTCTGTTGTATGAGGTAAACTGATAGAACCTTCCTTGGAGACAAAATGCATGTATCCAATGTGCAAAGAAAGGATTCAGAGAGTCATGCAAAATGCCCTACAATCTCTCTCCTCTGTGCCTCTTGATTTCCTGTATCTTTGATACGGATAAATGAACCTATTATTATATGTCAATTTGACCCTATATGTTCATTCAGTATTAACATCTCAAGAAATCCAGTTATCACTCTAGAATGTAAAGTCTGGGGTTAAGTACAGTGGATCTTATTATCATTAGTATCTCCAAATAGCAAATACTGTAGGAATTTGACTCACAAATATAGTTTATATATATTTTTTAAGACTTTATTTATTTGACAGAGAAAGACACAGAGAGAGAGGGAACACAAGCAGGGGAAATGGGAGAGGGAGAAGCAGGCTTTCCGCCAAGCAGGGAGCCCAAAGTGGGCTTGATCCCAGGACCCTGGGATCATGACGGGAGCCCAAGGTAGATGCCTAATGACTCAGCCTCCCAGGCACTCCCAAATACAGCTTATATTTCTAAACCCAAGTTCAAACTATCAGTATACCAAAATCTTCTATTGGAGATTTTCTTATCCTCATTCATACCTCCACCCATCTACCCTAATAATATCTCTTAATTATATCAGAGTTTAAATTTCTGTCTTAGTACTTAGGAAAAAACAAGATATTATATATCAATATGATCGCTACATTGCAAAAATGCTATACTCCTGAAATTTTTAAACATTTGAACACTAGATTGTTTGGCACTAAATTATTATTATTCCCAGTCAATACTCATATGGCTGCTCCAGGCCAAAGTTTTGATCCATAGCTTGTGTTGGTAACTCAGTCTACTTACACTGTATACAAGGTATCAAAAAAAAACAAACAAACAGACCAAAACAAAACAAAACAAAACAAAAAAACATAAATCAGGGAACCTGCGCTTGGTTAACTGTGGCCTCTACTTAACTTGTTCACCTTTTTGACTCTGTAATTTGTCTTCTTTGTGTGATATTCTTAATGAGCCGTTAGCATCGGTAATCAGTAAAGCCTTCCCTCATGAAGATACAAGGGATGCTTGAGAGGTTGGTATTTCAAGCAAATAAGCTCTATCTCCAGCCTCTTGTTATTTGCCCCCAACTTAACCTCTCTGATTTTTGATTGCCTAGGACTATTCCCATGTTTTTGAGCTTTTTATTTTGTTTTCTTTTTTTCATCTATCCTCAGATCAACTTCGAAAACTGAGCCTTGATGAAAATATGTGCTGGCCAGGTGGTAATGAGCAGTCATTATCTTTGTACATGCACAGTTGCATTTTTTTATCTCTTGGTGATGTAGCAGATTCTAAACAAAACAAGCTAATGGGACATTGATAGTGTGAATGACACATACAAGGAATTTCTAAACGTCCTTTAAATTGACAGTAAAAATTGCTGCCGGAGTAAACCTTTTTTAAAATACCAAGTAAAATTGGTCTTGATTTCATTCCACCTAATCTATGTAGAAATGCCAGTGGATATCAAATATAGAATGGAGAAAGAGAGAAAAATAAAATGAGGAGAATCGAAGGTTGGGAATAATTTACCACTAGATAATAAGTTTCTCAAAAGGCAAAAGTTTGCTGTTCCCCTACAGAGAGGATAAGTTGGGAAAAACAAAATGAAGAAGAGAAAATATTTACTAAGATCTATTCCTCTCTTTTCTGAGGCTGCAGGACTTTTCCCTATGCTTGAACTGCACAGTAACTTAGAGATACTTTTGGAGGATCATATGGAACATCAAATATTTATGACACTCGTCTAATTTCCTTATACATACTTCTAGGTTCCTTGCAGCTTGCAGACATGCTTGGTAATCAAGAACAACCTGTTAAATAAACATGAGCCCAGAAAGGCAGAAAACACACTGAAAGATGCCAGACTCAGTGGTGTACCCTGGTGGCCTCATGTTTCATAAGTTAATTTCAGAGAGAAAAATCCCTGACAGAGGAAATATTACATTTTTAGCCAGAAAAAAAAATAATGGCAGCTATATACTACATTATAAGATGAAGAAAACCACAAAAAATAAAAACAAAAGAAACTTCATTTGTGTGAAATGTTTAGGAAAAACTAAAATTGCCATGACATTTATATGTGTATATATATGCATACACATGTGCATATGTATATTTGCCAGTACACATATACATTAAAATATTCATTCATAATAGATGCTTTCAGCAAACCAAGAAGTAAATAGGATATTGCTAGTATTTTGATCATGTTATCTATATCTTAGATATAGAGGTACAGATGACAAGTTATTTGAGGAACCTGAACTGAAATCTTTATCCTGTGCTTCATACTTCTTCCTCTAGACTATATAAACTGTGTGCCCAATATAATATCTGTATATCACAGTGGATTGCTCAAAAATGTATGTTGAACTGAAATAAGTTAAAATTTATACCATTTTACCCACTTGGTGATTCAAATGCCCTGAAGCTGGAGTATACGTTGACATGTCCACAAGAGTCACTATTCTAAGGGCATAGATGGCATTTTACAAGCTCTAGTAACAAAAAAGTTTATTTGCAAATATTATTGCAAAACACTATATTATATTCAAAGTCAGTACTGTTACTGGTAAGTCAGATGATATTTTCCTAAATTATCTCTCTGTCCTTTAGGTTTATAAATTATAAATTGTACATGGTACTTAACCCCAAAAACAAAGTAATATGTTTCCATTCCTCTAAGTATACAAATTAAATAGCAACAATAGCCCCAATTTATTAGAGTTATTTTTCTCTAAGCCAGAAGCCTAGAATCTTCTCTTCTCCCCTGCACATTTATGTTAAATGTCAAATCTTGTTTTAATCACCGAAATATCTCTCAAAAACATCTACTTCTATCCATCCCTAAGACCAACACCGTTGCCTTGGTTTCCTTTGAGTTGGAACACCAGCTTCTTAACTGTCATTCTCTCATCCAGTCTGTCTTGGTCCAATAGCAGGTGCAGAATGAATTCTCCACTTGGCAGCACTGAATAACCCAATTTTGTCACCCCTACCCTCCCTGGCCCTGCATTTAAAATACCTCAGTAGCTCAACCTTATCCCTTGGATAAAGTTTAGGAACTTAAACATGGTTTACAAAAGTTTTCCTGGTCTTTCTCTGTCTGTTTTATTTTAGCTAATAAGGAACCAAGTCACCAAGTCCCTATTCTACCTCTCTTCTAGCCACCCCCATCTTATTTCAGATGCCTACATGTGCCAAGCACTTTTTCCTCCAAGCCGGAGAATATTCTGTTGCTCTTGCATGAGGCATCCTTCCTTCCCCATTCCTGAAGTACTCTCCCTTTCTTTTCCTGGCTAATAATCACTCACCTTAAACATTTTCACCTATCTGTCATTCTTATACCTAAGGAGGTCCCCCCGACATATATTTCCAGAACAGTTGGTTTCCCCTTTTGTAGAACTAACCACACTTGGAATTATTTTTGATATTTCTATTTTCCTTCCTTATTCTGTGCTCACACAGTACAGCATATGGTAGTACTCAGTAAATATTTGTTGAATGAATACATTACCATATAAGAATTAAAGTAATTTCAGTATTTTTGCCATTTCAAAGAACACTTCTTTAGATAGGAACATGGAGTTCGATCTCTTTTAGATAGGATAGGTATTGATACAAGAAAATGTATTGTTACTAAATGATTTGAGATACTAACATAAATATTGATATATTCAATTTTACTAGATTTAGTATTGAAAATAATCACCATAAAATATTTAGCAGAAATTGATCAATTAAGTCAATGCTGAAGTATTTGATTTAAGGATCTATCAAATCTTGATTGGCTTACTCACGTAGAGTACATACAAAATGTCAGTGTTTATATGTAATCACATATTTGAGTGTAGTATTTTTCTTGGTTTTTTTTTAATTAAACTAAAAGATATAAGCATATTTATTTTTTTTTTCTAAAACTCAGCTCTCATTTTGTTATCTCCATGCTCAAAAATTCTTTAGGGTCTTTTATTTACCTACAAAATAAATTCCTCAATCTCTTTCCAGTCTAGACTATTCCCTCCATGTATTTTATACACTCTGGTAAATTAATCAATTGTCATTATCCACATGATTTATTCCAACAGATATGGCAGCTAGAGTGCTCTCACCACTGAAATATCCTCCTCTCCATAGCTGTACCTATCTTAAACCTGTTTCAAGTTTCCATTAGTATGCTATCAGTTTCATACAAATGTTTCTAATGTGCTTTCTCTGTTTGGGGTCAAGTTCTCCAGGAAATAGCTCTGAAATGGGGATTTGTTTGTGTGCAGGAGGGTTACCTCAAGTGCTCCTAAGAAAAACACTTTCAAGGGAGTGCAAGAAAAGGGTGTGGGAAGGGAGAAGTTAAACAGTGATGGAAATACAGCAATGGCTTGGGTGATGCCTGGGGCTAGTCCCTGGGGAGGAGTAAAATAACTCTGGAGTTACAGCCTTTTGAGTCAAGGCACTCAGACCACTCTGCAGTGAGGGGTCGCTGGGTGTATGCAATTCCAGGAAGAGAGTGGAATGTCTCTCTGCCACACAGGGCATTTCCTGGACAGAGGCTCAGCTCTGTGCCTTCCTGGAAAAGAGTATCTCATCTGAGAAATGGGAATCTGAGTGTGTACCACTGCATGGTACATTCTTTCTAAGATTCCACAGTACCCTATTTTCACCACTTTGGGGGCCTCTTGTTGTCTCTCAACGTAGAGGATAGCTTGCAGTATAATAATGCCAATATTCACTATTAGGCTCTAAATTCTTTTCTGGGTAATCACCCAAAAGTGTTTGAATAATACATTCCACACTACAGACAAGTGATAAATATCTGTTAAAAGAATGATAAATACATGAATGAGCACAGCGTACTCTTGGAAGCTGTCTCAACATTGATAGTAAGAAAAAATAGGAAATGATTGCCATTTAATTTTAGAACAAGTCTGTAAATAAAAATACTCTGCCCACATTGCTTGAATGTAATATTATTCCACAACCTAAGAATGGTGCTAGATCTGTATGGATTAAACTGATTTCTAAATGTCCCAGGGAAGTGGGTTTCAAACTGCGGTTCTAAGAACCAGTTGTAGTGGGAGTCCATCTATAGAGACCCTCCCCCACTTTCTTCCAGAGCAGCTCAGCTTTTGTTTTACTTATTTAGTTTAAAAGGCTTGAAAGCTTTCTGTAAGGCAGGTAACCTCAACAAATTTAAACTATACAACATGAAAACTCCTTACCAAAATGTATACTACAATTAAATGTAGGTTTTCATAAAACAGTAAAGATTGCATATGTGTGCTGATAAATTTCTGCCACAAGAGCTTTTAAAAATGCAGTCCATGCCTTTAGAATCATGCCCTTGCAGACTCATCAATGCACACTCCAAATTCAAGGCATCTGAAAAAGGCACCTTGAAACTAAGATATTGTTTATGCAATATTTACACATAGCACTTATACCCTTGGTTTCTTGGTATGTGGCATTCCCTTTAGCCAAAGGGTTTTGGCAGTGGTGAATAAAATTATCACAATGAACAAGGAAAAGGGTAAATAGTATGGTATACAGAACACAGAGTTAGAAGCCAAACAACTTGCTAATAAAACAAATTTGCATCGTAACTAACCCTTAATAAGTTGTTTAATTTTCCTAGAGGCTCAGCTTTCTCCATCTTAAAACTGGGGAAGGATTATTTTATTTTACCTTGCTACTATAAAACTGCATGAGTTAAATAAAAAAAAGCACAAAATAATTTAAAAAATAGAAAGATATATTCTTTACCTTGTTTAGAAATCTCTTTTCAAATAATACCTTTGATATACTTATAGCAAAACACTTGTGGCATATTTATTAAACCAAGATATTATTTATCATCAAAATTATACAAATTTAGAAGTAGAAGCTAAAGCAGTTAGTCAAGAACAGCTTTTATTTTATTATTTTTAAACTTCTCCCTGTCATTTATTTAGGGAAAAAGTTTTCTACAGTAGGATAAAGTGGCAGACATTATCCTAGAATCCAATCATTTCCAACCATTAATTCCTAATCTTATAGTAGCCATGAGAACCAGCCTCTAGGAGGAATTATGTTTGAGTCCTATAACAGGGAGAAAGGCTCTGATTAAGTCTTATCTCACATCACAAAAACTCCAAGTCGATGGATGCTTGCTATTAGAAAGTCTAGCACAAAAAACATGACCCAGACTGCCACCTTCAAAAAACACTGGCATTCTGCTATCTGTATATACCCACAGATTAAAAGCTCTGATGTTAAAAAAAAAAAAAGGTACTGCAAGAAAATAATTTCTATCATATATGCCATATATGTTGCCAATTGGCACTATGTTTTTACTCAAAATATGGGGGGATAAATGAATACACACACTTTATGAAAACATGCCCCTCCTAAGAAAATTGAACCCAGGTTAAAACATTTTTATGGAGTCAGATAAGTATTTAAAAAATCTATTTCTGCTGATGGCAGCATGGCAGCCAATTGGCCTGTATGCCAAACATATATGGAACAAGTGCAATGCCCAAGTACAGACAAGAACACACAGCACTACTCACAAAAGATTCAGAGCAAGCAAGCACTTTTCCCCATCACTGTAAGATGCCATCATCAGCTAAAGCATGCAGCCCTTCTTCAAACATATCTTTGGTCATTGCTATGTCAGATTGTCCCTGAATACCTTCAAAAAGTTGTATTTTAGAGTTGGTGTTTGCCCTTACATAAACTAAGTTAGTTAACCCTTCTCTCCATTTCGGGGAGGTGGAATTCATTTTTGTAGTAAGAAGATATTTCCATAGTTCAATCCAGTGGTTCTGCTAAGTGACTTAAGGATACCAGCTGTCCAGAGTATGCAGAAACCATTCCTCAGCTACTACTGAGCTTCTGATCTTACTCAAGTCTACATAAACCTGGATGAGAGCCTGGAAGGCTTGCTGGCTCAGCCAAGACATGACTGTGCTCGTAAGCACGTATGCTCATAAGCAATGGAGTTCTTCAATACTGTCACATTTGTGAACCCCTTCTCCACTTGCTCCTTGCTCTGGTAGTACAGAGCCACAAGGTGGTGAACCGGGTGCCTGTCAAAGGCTTCATCGTGAGAGTTCAGCATGAGGAAGATCAAATCGAGTCTTGATAATAACATGTGAGGTAACTGGATTATTACCAATAGCTGTTTTCTATTGAGACTCAATAGAATTTGCTGCTGCCAGGATACAGGTGCATGCATTGAACTGACAAATAAGGGGCACCTGGGTGGCTCAGTGGGTTAAGCCGCTGCTTTCGGCTCGGGTCATGATCTCAGGGTCCTGGGATCGGATCCCACATCGGGCTCTCTGCTCAGCGGGGAGCCCGCTTCCCTCTCTCTTTGCCTGCCTCTCTGTCTACTTGTGATCTCTCTCTCTGTCAAATAAAAAAATAAATAAATAAAATCTTAAAAAGAATATTTGAACCGACAAATAATCCCAGCCTTCGAGATGGAGAGAGCCAACTATCCCATGACAGTGCACAATGCTGGTCTCATATTTTCATTCATCTTCTCAAACTTATAATACAGCAGATACTACTGTCACTTAGGTCAAAGGCGTCAGTCTTCAGGACCACCTGCCTTATCTCAGGGTCTTTTGCTACATACACTGTGAAGTCAGTCCCAGGACTGCCTTATCTCAGGGTCTTTTGCTACTTACACTGTGATGTCAGTCCCAGGAGACTGGGCCATACACGTAATGCAGAGGCTGGGACGTACTGGTCCCAGGGTCACCACACATCAGGATTTGTTTTCAGCACAAAGTCTGTCCTTTGCCATGTGACTAAAATCTTTCTTTTTTCTAAGGAAGAGCTGAAGCAAGAGTCCCTTTTTTAAATCTTGATGTTCTTACATGCTTTGAGTGGAGACTGAAGCAATCGTTTCATAAATGCCTCGTTTTCCGTAGAGCTCCTTCAGCAATACCACACGCTTCTCTGAAAACAAGTTTCCATTCCGTATCTTCATCTGCTTCCTCATGCAGATGTTCTGCATCCATTTTCTGATAATAATTGCCGTCAATGTGGGTTTTGTAGACAGACTTCACATTACTCACTCTTGAATTGACTCAGTAAGAACAACTCAATCGATGTCTGTACTGTTTACTCTGTCCCCAGGTTGAACCTTGTCAACAAGATCATTGTGAGTAAAAAGGATGACAGCATGAAGCATCTGCCTTGCAGGCTTATTTTCTAGAAGACTGCTGATGTTTGATCCATCTGCTTGTCTGAGAACACAGAGTGATTGTGGGTCAGCATTCCCCTATGTAGAGCTCAGAGATTCAGCCAGGGTCCATCTCCACCAAGGCACTGTGGATGCATACCTGGCATTGCAAAAGGACTTCTGCATCTCAGGAAGCAGGTGAGACATCCTAATCAACATGCCACTTATGGTGATAGACTGGTCAATGTCTTCTGAATTCAGGTTTCTCATGTAATTAGTCTTCAACACATTGAATGGTCCTACTTAAATCTGATGTTGTCTGATTGAATCTGGTAACTGTCAAAGAAGATCTCATTGACAGCCATGTTAAAAACTGGGATAACTTCTTGTGGGTGGTGGATGAGCCATCTGTACAGATTTTTGTCAAATGACTTTATTCACAGTTTACACTTTAACATGCTTCCCCAATAACATGAATCACCCCATCATTGCATGTACAAACATCCAGCAATATCTATGACAACACTATCTTCTTTAGACACAGAGTCAATAAAATGTGAAGAAAACCCCCCAAGTTTTCTTCACATGTTGCCATATTTACATATGTTGCTCAAATCACAAGTTTGTGGCCTAGACGCTGCTCACTAGCCACTGTATCCTCTGTAACTGGCCTATCCTGCAAATTCCCCTACAGACCCTTCCATGTAGACCCCACATCAGGCCTCTATCTCATGGGTGTGCTGCTAACACCACAGCTTGGGGTTCCTTCCACCCAAGAGCTGGAAGTGTCCCATGTCAGTGGTGAATTAACATTTAAATCAAGATAAATAGTTGAAGGATGCATCAGAGGAGAACCGGAAACTAATGTGTCCTATGTGGCAGGGTTGTGCAGGTCAGTTCTAAGCCAGGTTGGCATCAGCAACAGCTCTCCTTAAAGGTAGAATCCTTACATCTACACCTTTGAGATGGAGATGACCTGGCATCCTCACCTGGAGCAGGAACAGATGACCACCTCTGAGGTACATAAACTCTGGGGTATACCTGACAGGTCATTTCCCAGACAGCCTCAAGAATATGTTTTTTTTTAAAGTTC
Organism: Mustela nigripes; assembly: GCF_022355385.1. Classification (NCBI taxonomy): domain Eukaryota; kingdom Metazoa; phylum Chordata; class Mammalia; order Carnivora; family Mustelidae; genus Mustela; species Mustela nigripes. Next base: position 157,274,544 of record NC_081557.1, on the reverse strand, counting down.
TTGAAAGTTTTAGAAAGATACAAAGTATTAGAATTAGGTGATAACATTAATTTTACTTGAGGACGAGATCAATGGCTACTTGAAAAAGATAAGGGAATAAACTATGAAGGAAGAAGTGAGAATCAGGAGTCAAGTTTCAAGGGTCGGTCAGCTCGATCACAAAATATGTCAAACATCAACAACTGCCTTACATACTTACAATATCTAGTTTGAAAACATAATGGAAATAAATTCGATTCATGATAATGTGTACAAATATGCACATACACAGAGACATACGTATTCAAAACTTTATAAAATTTTAAGAATAAAATATAATGCAAATAAGTATGAAGGATACTAGTCTTTACTGAGGGCTATAAAAAGGTGACTATGTGGATAGATACCATGTCCACAGATGGGAAGAGTCAGTATTTTAAAAATTATAAATCTCAAAGTGGATCTCTAGAAGTCATATAAATAGCAATGGCTTGGGGGTAGCTGATAATACCTGGGAGAAATAAACACTTGAGAACTGACCACTATTTTTTAAAAAGAAGAGAAACGTGGAAGTACCTATTTTACAACTAATAAAATGCATTGTAAAGCTTCCATACAGCAGTTTCCTGGAAACTACCACTTCCCCCCTTATAAATGTACTGGACATTTACAGTATTTACATCAACTACATTGCTTCTTAATTTTTTTTTGTCTTGCCTCCCCCCAAAAAGAATATAAATTAATTAAGGGACAGATCCTCATTCTTTCACTTGTCTCCTCACAGCGACTCAGAGGCTTTGTAAAGTATATATAGTATGCCCTTAATATAGACATGCAGTGGTTTCTTGAATGTAATTAAAAATTTTATCACTAGAATGTCCCCATTGTAATAAAGAGCCTGACCTCATTTGTGATATTTGGTTGCTGATTTCTTTCTAAGCTTTGGTCTCCCTTTCCCCTTTGGCTCCACATCTGGACATGCTGATCAAGAAAGCTCATCCTGCACCTGCTTCACTGAACCCAGTAGGAAATGTAAGTCTTAAAAATCACTAGCCCAAGTAAATGGGAAATTTTCCCAGTCACACTGACTGGCCACTAGCAAGACCTGGCCCACCCTTGCTGCTTGGGCTGAATTAGCCAGGACATCCCTGAGCCCATTCTGCTCTACTGGGAGTTCTTATATGAGTAGTAATGTTCTTTCAAATTTTCTTGGTACACACAGTATTATCAATGACATCTGAATGAGATGACAAAAACATTCATATGAGGCAAAGTAATATGACTGGAAAAAAATGACTCCATTTTTGTTGAAATCAGTTTGAAATATGGGAAAACAAATCATGAAACTGAGCGTGTGATTCTTGACCTCAGGGTTATATGTTCAAGCCCCACTGGGCTGAGTTTACTTAAAAAAAAAATAAGGAAACCGAATATATCTGCAATGATATATATCATTCAAAATTAGTCTCTAAATATATAGAATGGATATATTCCTTTAAAAGTGTCACTGGGCTGAAAGCTTACTGGGACGAATATACAAATATTCCCCCCAAAAATAAATGTCATAATTATTATATCTAAATTATTGTTTTGATTATACATTTTTCAACAGCATCATTTTGTATAATGAATTGCTCCATGAGAACCACCTACATATTATGGTGTCTCTCTTTCCCCTCCCACTAATACTTCCACTAAATAAGTATCTCCTAAGCAACCTCCCAAACTATTATCCTGCCTTTATATTCATTCAGAAGAATGAATCCCAGCCAAACCATGAATTAATAAATTGGCAGGATCAGAATCATGTTCAACAACTTCCCTTGGATTCATACCTGCCAAATCTCTACACAGACAGATAGGGAGATCTTGGCAACACTTTGAGTTTAGATTTGACTTACTCATTTTTTTAGTTGAAATATTTTATTCTGCCAATATATTCAATGCATTGAATTCTCAAGCACTTCTGTTGATAAGAGCCTAAATTCTCATTAAAGCGATTCTTTCACAAAGAGGAACCACACCAAGAGAAATATCCAGGCTAGTCTCCATTTGCAACATTTCCTTCTTCCACTTCCTGGTTTCTTGTACAGCTCATTCACTTCTAATGATAAATTTTTAAATTTTTCTCTGGCTTTTCTAAAAAATGTTCATATTTCACTCAACTAGCTGTTTCTCTTTTTGTTTCAGAAGAGAAAGGCAAACACATCAGAGAAAAAAAGGATGGGTAAAATAAGGAACATCAACTTCCAAGTGTCTGTCTTCTTTGTGTAAAGAGTACAGGAGAAATTTGTTTGTTTTATTAATCATTTCATTTTAAATCCAAGAAGCTGTGTGAGACAAACAGAAAATGCCAGCAAGGATGACATGACAAAGAGGCTAATAAACTGCAGAACACGTATACCGTGGAGAGGAGCTAAGCACCATAAACTGCCTCCCGGGAACAGAGCACGTAGCTCAGCCAAAGCGGGTCACAGCCCGGCTAAACACCACGCTGACAGTGAGGAAGAAGAATGCACCAAATATCTCAAATAGTTCACGAAGGCTGAAAAATATTAACTGTTTATGAATTTTATCTTTATCATATGATAAATTAAGGATCATCTCCTCTAATGTTGTACCATGGATCATGTATTCCAAAGACAGTGAAGTCTTGCGCTTATTTTTTTCAGTTGATCGTGCATTTTTTTTTAAAGATTTTATTTATTTATTTGACAGACAGAGATCACAAATAGGCTAAGAGGCAGGCAGAAAAAGAGAGAAGGAAGCAGGCTCCCCACTGAGCAGAGAGCCCGATGTGGGGCTCAATCCCAGGTCTCTAGGACCATGACCTGAGCTGAAGGCAGAGATTTTAACCCACTGAGCCACCCAGGTGCCCCTTGATGGTGCATTTTAAGGAAAAGAAAACCCCACCTATTTGTACTTGTGACAGGCACCAAAATAATCTTAGTATCCCTAATCCTAAAGGTATAACAAAGGCAGCTAAAAATAATTCAACCTAACTTTATATAATTCCCTGACGTGTAAGGAAGGGCTCCTCGTTTTATGCATGTATGTGACTTTCTGATGTTGTTTCTTTTAATATTTCATTTCTCTATTACACTGTCTTGCGTCTTACATTGACAACAGTATTGGTGATGAGAAACATCCTTTTAAAAGATATCTCAACAAAAGACAACTTAATGTATCCCCTTTCCATGAAAATTAAGGAGAGTGAAACGTTAGCCAAAAGTTACCTTCTTGATGGTCTCCAGCATGGATCGCCCTCCCTGCCAAGGCTTGGAGTTCTTTCTGATACACGACAAACTGGCCATGCTGTGCCATTTTCGGTCCTCCAGTTTCTTATGAAAAGCATTAGCAAGCAAAAGCACCGTGTCATATATGTAAAGGTTTGAAATCTGAAAAGACATTAGACGGTAATCATTAGAATCATTGATGCCTACCATTGAGAATAAGGGGAAAATCATCAGCTCGGCTACTTCCGTTCATGTCATAGATGGCTGGTTTACTGGGTTATTTATTAAGCAAAAGGTTTCTTTTTTTCATTTCCTGGGCAATTTCCCCATTGACAATGAAGTCTTGTCTGATTGTATGCCTCAATTGCTTTCTCGGCTTATTTAGGTGTGAAAGGGAAGATAAAAAAGAAGTTTCGACAGAGGCGAGACTGTTAGTGTCAGACCTTTGAAAATCACTGGCCCTCATTTCTTTCTGAAGAGGTAAGGATCTAAGGGTTTCAGATTGGAAGGGCAAACTGAATAATACATTTTCTGAATATGTCAAGTTTTTGCATTCTGATTATTCAGATGGAGAAATATCAACTTGATCTTACATATAAAATGAGTGTCATAGGTGCAAGAAAAAGGAAGCGGCCATCTGTGTGTATGTGTCTGTCTATGGAGATTCGGTGATGAGAAAATGAGAGAACACAGTGCCATTCATAAACATTATAATTATCAAGGATCTATACAAACTTATCTAGGCATACACAGGAATTGCAATTCAATAGCATGACAAATACCATAAACTATGAACTGTGGGTGAATATGTGTTATATATATTAATGCTTTCTTCTTCCAGAGTAATCATGTCATTATCTCCCTTCTATATAAATTGAAAAAATGAACTGAAAATTTTTGCTCTGATCTATTGCACTCTTACACTTAACTCGTGCCAGAAGTACTATTCATACTGTCAATTGCAGGAGGTGTTTATTTTTTGAAGATATTAGAAATTATTTAGGAAATATAAACACCAAGATACATCCAAAGTCAGTAAAAGATTTTAAATGGTATATTACTACTTCTCTGAAGGAAAAATAAAACACAAAGTAAAAAAAAATGAGAAATCACTATAGCTATGGAAGTTAAATCCATCTTAAAGCGTTTGAGTCTCCTCAGATTTTTAAATATATCTTGTTATCACAGTTTTTTCCTGAAAACAAAGGTGACAATATGTTGATTGCCCTTTGTTTATAATTAATTATAATTCATTACTAAGGAATCTTATGAAATTGTCTTCAACCATCACAGAATGGCACTAAATTTCAACTATTGGGATGACAGTTTAATATTATGAAAAACTGTTAATAAGCACTTCCTAAAAGTGCCTTGTGAGTTTTCTTTCATTACTAGGTGAATCTTAATCATTTGTTTTTGTTAAGCATCATTTTATATGCATAGTACTGAGGGAAGGCAGGTCTTTCTTTAAAGAGACAGGGACATTAATGGAGGCTTGTGATTGAACGAGCATTAGGTATTATATGACTGATGAATCACTGACCTCTACCTCTGAAACCAATAATATGTTATATGTTAATTAATTGAATTTAAATAAAATAAATAAGTAAAATGATGTGACTTGAAAGCAAAATAAAGAGGTACTACATATTCTCATGCACTATGTGAAATACCAGTTTGTTCTTTATAAGGAAATATTAGGACAGGTTACTCTCACCTTCACCTCCCTGAACCTCCCCTGTCTGATAATTATTAGAGAGAGTAGGGGGCATGGATGACATCTGCAATGAATGAGGACTTGAAGATAAAAGTAGTTGATGAGTCAAAATTCAGTTTGAATTAGACTTTGAAGACCTGAACGGAAAACTTTTGGACATTTTCTCAATAATCCGCAATACTCTGGCCTCTTTTAACCTTTCCTTGCTTGGCTGCCTCAAACTTGCTTGCTCTTCACTCTCTAGCTCTCCTTGGCTTCTCCCTCTGGCTGACTGATTTAAATATATATATATATATATGAAATGGTAGGAACAGCACTCTTTGATGTCTCTTTACCTTTCTCCAACTACCTAACTTCTAATATTCAATTTGCAGGTCACAGGTGAGGTGAATCCTACCCTGGCTAATTCTCAGGACTCTACTTGTTTCCAGGCTAATTGGGCAGTCTTCTTTATCTCCCATGATGCTCATGTTGCATGCTTCTATTTGTAACATGTAATGGTAAGTTTGTTTGTTTGTTTGTTTGTTTTTTTAATCTGGTTTTCACACTAGAATATGAGTTCCTTCCAGATAGGGCTCATAGTGTCCAAATGTTTCCCCTCTGTAATTTTGTTTCCCTTCTTCTTTATTTCCTCTTGGCTTAGTCTGGAGCCTAGCACACATTTGGCTTTTGATAAATAGTTGTCAAATAAGAGAAGACAAAGAAAAGGAAGTCAGGTTTAATGTCAGGTACATCTGACAGAAGTCAAGATGTGAGAAACCTGGCAACTTGTGTTCCATCCTAATCTTGACATTGCCATGGCACAGGGTCTCTTGCAAACTCTGAGGCATGTGCCTTAATCGTCCATGCTGCTCCTAAAGGTGAATGCCTTGTCTTTGATATGACAGGTGTTTTTGACAAATGGCTGCCTCTCATTCCCACCTTCTGAACTATGGAATTGAAAGGAGGTGATGACATTCTCTGAGATTTCCATTACCCCTTCTGATAGTTGTTTCTCAGGGAAGTGCCTATTCTGTTTTGAGGTTCATGCTCTTTCCTATGCTGAGGTCCTATTCTGCTATCACCTATTGGTCTGCTGGTCACTCTGTATTCATGAGGTCTTTGACTCCTCTCTCACAGTGATTCTAAACTATCTCCCTCCATTAAAAGAAGTCACTGAAATTCCTACAGAGATGATTTTGACTTTTGTTCTGGCCACAACCAACAAGAGGGACTATTTACCAGATCCAAACACACACCTCCTCTAACATCTCAAACTCCATTTTTCCACCATCTGACCAATCATTTCTCTCTATCTTACTGTCACCACCCTCACTTTCTGACTTACTTGAGCCCCCAGCACCCACCTCCTTTATAAGACAATCTTCTAATATTTGACAGCAGCCATGACTTGCCCTGAAACATCCTCTTTCCTTTGGTTGTTCATCATTTGGTGTAACTCCTAGGCTGCTCATCATCTCAGCATTTTTCTTCTGTCCTCTTAGTTTTTGATGTTTCTGTTCAGAGTTTAGAACTCATTGCCAACACATTATTGCAGATGTGATCTGTCTAGGACAGAGTAGTCTAAAGGGTTGTCTCTCTTGATCTCACAAAATGCTCCACTAAGGAGACCAAGATCACATTAAAATGGCTTAGAGCCAAAAGGACTTGTGCTATGTTTAAACAAAATTTGCCTTCATCTTAATAACCTTAAACAGCTATCAAATCAGGTCTTATCCATCCAGACTTCTTGTAATAATTTTGAACCTATCCTTTATCTCCTTGAAATGTCAAATTTCACATTTATTTTTAATCATCAAATATTAATAATTTGGATCTTGATTATATAACACAGCATAAGCTTTCTCTCCTAGCTTTATGTCATTTACAAATCTGTTAGGCATTATTATTCACTTTTATTTGCGTAATGGTAAATAATTAAAAATGTAAGGTCCAAGAATACTATTTTTGGATGACCATATACAGTTCCTTGCACTTCAAGAGTAGAATATTTATCATTATGGTTGAGCATCCTCTTAGTTCCATACTTCCCAAATTGAAGTTAAAAGAAGTTATGGATATTAGAAGTACTCAGAGCTACAAAATATATCTGAGCTATGTTCCAGGCATATCAAATTTGCTCAAAAATTTGAAGAATAAACAAAGTTAACTGGTAAATTATTTGAAATATTACATTTAATTTTAAAGAAACTCATAAGTTATAAATTTTAAGATGGGACTTCCACATATTTCTATTTCACATATTTCTAACTTTTATCTTTTTCTTCTTTTTTAAATCTAAAAATAATGTTTACTACTATCTTCTAAGTTCTTTACTGAAATATTTGTGTGACATTAACCTATCTAGACTTTTTAATGCCTTTCTATAAAGATTTCATAAGGAAATTGGTAAATTACATCTAAAAGTCAATATGCAATAAATAGGTTTATAACATTCTATCTTTATAAAAAAAATAAGTAAATAGGATTTAGTTTGGTAGTGCTTACCCTTAAGGAAGTCCTATTGTCATATTTGAAGTATCCCAAACCATGTATATTTAGTAATATATTCTACAGTTTATCCAAATATCAACTTTTAGTGTATTAAATTCTGTCAGAATCATTTTCCTTCCTTTTGAAACTTGGAACAATATACCAATCTCATGTACTTGGGTCTTCTATCCAAGTATTTTTCTGATATTTCTAAATTATAATATTGTGATCATATCTATTGTTTTATTTAATATTCTAAAACAATTATTATTTAGACCTCATTTTAAAGCAGTAAGGCATAGGCTTACCATCTCCAAACCCTGCTCCTTATTTTTTAAAAATAACTTTAACTCTAATTTTTCCAATTTGAAGACAGATTTTCTTAGATGGAGATAACAAAAGCAAAAAAGAATTTGAAATTTTCTATTTTCTCTCCATTAGTAGCCAATCTAACATTAGTTTCACCAAGCAGTTAATGCCTCACTTTTTTCTCGCTTCATATATTGTACAAACTTTGTCTCTAGAGCTAAAAGTTTTCTTTAACTTTATTTTGCAACTTCAACTCATCCTTGATTTTAGTCTTTCTGGCATGAATTTAAAAGTTTGGAAACCTTGTTTTTTTGTTTATAACAAAACAAATCTGAATCTTCTTTCTCTGTATATTAAATTAAGTAACAGCCCAGAGACCTCTACCAAGACCCACATGAACTCTCTTCTCCCCTGTTGTAATAACTATTGTGATTTTAGAGTTGGGTTTCTATTTAATAGTTGGGTCTCTATTTTTAGAGCTCACTTGAGTCATATTTTCATACTTTCACTTTTTCTGAGTTATTTTTAATAGTACCCTGCTGATAAGATAAAAATCTGTGATCCTATTTACCTGCAGTTTTTTATAGGCTCCAAGTTGGGAGGGTTACGTCTCTGAAGGAATCCCCTACTTCCAATTTTTTAAAACATATTATTCTTGTGGCTTCCTCTAACTTCCGTCAGATAAAATTTTTACCAAGAGAAGCCTCTATATCATATGTTGTGTTTTTAGTGGAACATCTTAAATTAACAGTCCTGCATTTAAGATTCTTAATTTTATATATATATCCACATATCAAATCTTCTGTCAATTTTTCTTTTATATACTAGATATTTTCTCAAAACCTATTATGTATAATAGGGAAGTTATTGTGTGATAAATCCTCAAAGAAAAGTAATTTTCTTATTTTCTTCCATCTGTGGGTTTTACAGGTAGAAGACAAAGGTGTGGGATAAGAGGCATGGTGCTTCCTTAACTCAGTATAGAAGTCTGGGGCTATGAAGAGAAAGAAAGAA
>NC_081557.1:157172222-157265807 GCF_022355385.1 Mustela nigripes | reverse complement strand
AAAGAAAGAAAGAAAGAAAGAAAGAAAGAAAGAAAGAAAGAAAGAAAGAAAGAAAGAAAGAAAGAAAAAATATTTGTTCCATGGTTTCAAGATACTCATTAATAAATCAGTAGGATTATACTTTTAGATGAATGTGCCTCAAAATATTATGTAGCTACTTTCTGCTTTCCCAGTTTGTATATTTCCTATTACTTCCTTTGACAGAGATGAACTTCAATAATTCAAAATTTTCTTAATCAAACTTATTCCACTGTCTCCATTTAGAATTCTATCATTTTCATATCAATCATGTTCATGACCAATTAATATGAAAAAATGGGTCATTATAAGCATATGTGTAAGACTGGCATTAAAATTTAAACAGACCTTGTTTAGGCTTCAGAGTGGCATACTTTAATCATTGTCTTCTCCTTAATTACATTCAAATCAACATATATTTATGAAGAAGCAAAGCAGTGTGTTAGGTGTGATGGAGGAAACAAAGATAGATGAGTACTTCATGGGATTTTATGATACCAGATCTTGGAGGAGACCTAGTCTCAAAGAGCCTAAATCTAGTAAGGAACACAAATTTTTGTGGTCAATGGTCCTGGTAAATACATGCTGCTCCTTACAATGGTGATAAGTATGATGAAGTGGTTGGATAAATAGTAATTAATCTTTAAAAAAATCCAAAACTGACTAAAGATAGGAAAAATGTTGAGATGTCTTTCAAAAGAAGTCATTTTACAAAATGACCTTATTTATCTGGTATTACTGGGGATGAACTAGTTCTTATAGGGGTGTATTTCCAAACTGTTCAAACTGAGTATCTCTAAGCACTAAAACATTTTTGATATTAAACATTTTGAAAGAACAGCTTTCTAAAATATATATTTTTCTGACTTCTGAAATTGACCATGACTTTAATCTTTGTTGCTATCTCAGAGTTATTGTTACAATACTAATATGTTAGCAGCATAGCACGATTATACCCTTAGGAACTGTTTTATGACACCGAGTTGTTTTTATTGGAAAAGCCCTACACTGATAGGATATTTGAATTAGTATATCTGATTATTTTTTTCTGTCCCTTGTCTGCTAGAAAATGCTCCTTATGGCTTCGGACTGTTGTCGATATGCCTGCCTTGGTAACAACCCATTCATACTGACATATTGAGATTTCCAGTGCAAAGGAAATAAAACTAAATAAAACTAAATCTGATAGCATTTTCCTTAAGAAAAAGAAAATAGGCTCTGGGTGAGTTTTTAAAGGACATTCTTATGAGTAAACTGCAGGGACTTCCTGTTCTCTATTTCGCTGCTCAGAGATTTTATTTATTTACTTTGAATTTCTTTGTTGTATTCTGAATAGCAAAGCTTTCAGTTATATCCCATCTGATTTCGATAGGACTATATAGCACTATAGTATTTTTGCATTTCTAAGTATTTTTTGATGAATATCTTCAAACTGGAGACTAATATTTAAAAAGAGAATAAATGTCTATGTCCTTGTTATGCCAGAGAAGTCAAGCAAATTTAATAATTTGGAATTTGGCATTAAAGAATGTCAATCACAAATTCCACCGTGGCAAATGCTATGTATCTACTTGCTGAGAAGGAAATAACATTTACTCATTATATTTTTATTAAATGAGTATGTATTTTGCTATAATGAGGTCAAGATCAAAGACAGAAATTCTTAGCATTCGTGCATCAGACTTACTAAATTTCTAGAGGAAGAGAATAGTTCAGAAAATGCAAACATGTATCATTCTGAATCTATTACAACTCAAAGAGCTCTGTATAATTGGCCAATGAAGCACCCGAGAGAAATACTGTAGCATTTAGAATATACCTCCATATTCTGAGCAAATGGATCCTTTGGATCACACAACGTTGAAGATATTCGATGGTTGCCACGGAAACATCGCTGACTTATGTTCTGGGGGACTGGAAATGTTTGCCTGATGATTGTTAACCTTCCAATTGATCTTCTTACAAGTTCCTGAACATCCACATCATTTATTTCCTATAAGATAAGAAATGGAATTATTAGAAATGCTTTAATATGGTAACAGAAACAGAAAACTATTAATGAGTTGTTATTTGTAAATGTAAAGGAATTCGTGACTATAATGCATTTGCTTAGTGCTTAGGACACATCCAGATGAAAACAATAATACATGTTAATTAAAATGATCAGCTCATTTATAGGTGTTGTTTGTGCTTTATATTATATACATTAATGCCTAAATAATTCTAAATGGAGCAACTGCTTAAATCCACCTTATCTGTAGTAATTTTCTAATATACTATGTTGAACATTGGAAAAATATTTGTCTAAACATTGAAAAAGGTCATAAAATCAGTGGGTTTCAAGGTACTTTGAGTACCCAGAAGATAGTTGCAATGTAAGAGGAATATATATTTTTCTTAGAAATGAAAAATGGAGTTTTTAAATAAAGCAAGTAAAGAAAACAAGAGGACATTTAAAAAAATGTTTCTCAATTATTTCTTAGAACTGGTATTAATTCATACATTTCTCTTGGTAAAGAACAGATTAAACAAAGTGTTCATAAAGATGGAACATTTTTTATTATACAATGTGAACCAGAATAGATGAATGGAAAAAAAAAACAATATTCTTTATCCAAATTGATATTATCTTGCACATGAGTATTTGTCAAAGTCAAGGAACATATTTTCTACTCTCTTCACCCCCTCCCACCTTCCAACTTCAGACTTAAATTTTAAGACTTGGATCAATCATGGAAGTAGAAATAATAAAAATGAAATAATATTTTTATACTATAACATCTATTCTAACTGGAATTAGAATAGAAATGATAAGAATAAATTTTAGTTTTAAGGCAGTCTTTACTAAAGCAGTTTGTGCTTCATAGTGTCCATTTGGAGTGTTTTAAACCAACAAAGCCTTTGCAATTAACATATTATCGGTTTCAATAGATTCTTATGACGGCAGAAATAAGATTTGACACAAGATAAATTTTGGACTGTGGTGAGCATTTCTTGGTTTTGATCTGAAGAATTATTAAAGAATAATGAAAAAGAAAAAGACTATTTATAGGTATAAATTGTCTTCTTTTCCTTTCTAGATTAATTACATATTATTCTTATTTAAAGCATATATTAGTTTTAAAATTCATTATTTTTTATCTTCACAAAATAGAGATTTTCTGGAAATAAAATAATACCTGTCAGCTGTATGCAGTATAATATTCTGGATTTCTGGTCAATTGATCCCTAATGTACCATAAAAAATGATTTTTCTCATTTAAAATGCTGTCTTTTTCCTTTAGTCTATGTCCTTTCCCTAGCCCACCAGAAACACTATCTGGCAAAAAGCAAGTCACTTTTTAATTCTCTATTATCCATTCACAAAGCAGAATTAAACAGTATCTCATCAACTTCCATTTTAAGACTGAAATTTAACCAGAAACATTTTAAAAGTAACTAATATTGCTTTTCAGTGTCTTTACTTTTTTTTTTTTTATTCCATGTTGTGCAGACAGGAATTTTCATTTAAAAGACAGTGAGAGATTCTACCACCTTTTTCATAATGTTAATTAAGTTTTGTTATATATGTGATCTTTTGTTCTTTAGTAATACTAAGATACAGCAACATTTTGTAAAACAGCATCATTTCTACCTGCCCCACACATGATGAACTATAAATCAGCATGTTAGTATAAAAACTTATATTAAGTCTCTGCTTATAGTTGACAAACATTAAGCACTTCACCTATTGTCTCATTTTCTACTAAAAACTGCATTCTGAATCAGATACTGTGATTCTTACTTCATAAATAAAGAACCAGAGAAATTCCAAGTTCTTCATTCAAAATATTCTTTATTCATGGTATGAATTTATAAATGTCATCAAAAGAAACACTCTCTAAAGTAATTATACAAGATATGCACATTTCCTTATGTGAAATATTTAGATTAATATTCATGAATGATAGAAATTAAAACTATAAAGATATATTATTCTGGTATTAAACATATTAATGATTCTATAAGGAATAATAAAGTAATCTATCATGAGCCAAAGTCTTTAAGTGGACTATTTTCAAGCCCGCAAAAAGGGATGATTTTGAAAGCTGAAGTTCTCAGGTGTCTAAGCAACTAAGCTATATCTGAGGAAATGTCAATTTAAATTGAATATATTTTGCCTATTATTATTTGGGAAAGGGAAAAGGAAGTAATTTTCTGGGAGGAAAGAATCTGCCATTCTGAATGAAGTTAACAGACAGTCTGTCTCAAAAAATTCACTTGCAGTTTTAGTTTTGACACCTGATCTCAAAAATAGTTTGATAGCGATATGAAAACTTGATTAGGCAGCTATTTTATATTTACAGAACTTTACTTCTACATTTCAAAAAGTGCATTTCAAGAGAGGCAGATGTAATGCTATGTAAACACTGAAAGTCAAATGAATATTTACTCTATTTTAAAGATACTCTTTTAAATGAAAAAAAATCCATAAGTAAACTACTATAATAAAATATGAAACTATTGTATAATCTATTAGAATTTACATTGTTCTAAGACTCTGAACTTTAAAAAATGTGTGAACCATCAGATTTTTTAAAAATCCAGAACCAGTTCAAACACTCATTCTCCCAAGCCTCCAGTACCACCAAATTATGCTAATCTCTATAAAGATATACAGAAATTTTCTCAGTTTTAAAGAATTCAAAGAGGTTGAATAACAAAATTGTTTGTTCTTTTTGTATTCTCTATATGAATAAGTATATTTCTGAATTAAGAATTAATAATGTAATAAAAGTGAAAAAATGTGTTATTTATTTATTTTTAAAGATTTTATTTATTTATTTGACAGAGAGAAATCACAAGTAAGCAGAGAGGCAGGCAGAGGAGGAAGCAGGCTCCCCGCGGAGCAGAGAGCCTGATGCAGGGCTTCATACCAGGACCCTGGGATCATGACCTGAGCCGAAGGCAGAGGCTTTAACACACTGAGCCACCCAGGCGCCCCGAAAAAAGGTTTTATTATATCTAACATATTTAGATATAATAAAACATATGTTAGATATAATAAAACATATGTTAGATATAATAAAACATACATATACACATATATTTGAATGTATATGTGTTTGTGTGTGTGTGTGTATACACACACTTCTTTAGGAATTAGGCATACAGTCTTTTTTTTTCCCAAAAAATAACTTACACAGATAATAAAAAATTATTAATAGTCAAGTCAAAATATTCCTATTCCCTTTGCTGTAAGAGTTTGGTACAAGGTGAACCCTGAACTGTGTAAGAGAGAAGAAGAGGAAAGCTAAAACTTTGTTTCAACTCCATCCAGAAACAGCCACTTCCCAGAACAAATCTTTTAGGAGAATTCAGTCACTCCCAAATCTTTGTGGTGTATCAGCATAGGTTTAAAATAATAAATTCCAGGGAAGGAAAGACTCTCAAAATCCATTAGATAAGATGCCCATCTATACTGTATAAACTATTTTGGAAGAGACTTCCTTCTTTTCCCTTTTTTTTTTTCTTTTTTTAAATGTCAGCATCTAACAAAGTTTCTGTCTCATCATAGGTATTTGTTAAATGTTGATAAATTTAAAAATGAATGAACAAATGAAGTAATGGCAGGACTTCACCAAACTATCTCCTAAAGATAGATACCTGAAATTTTAAGTGTAGCAACTGGGATGCTGTCATAACTTCAACACTAACAAATAAGCCAGATTTTAGTAATGTCATTAAGCAGTATACTATATGGCGTAGTTTGAAAAAATTATATTTTTTGTTGTTGCTTTTGCTAATGTTTATATTCTTCATGCTTTAGCAAAGATGAACCTTTCACGCTTCCACAAAATTTAACATTAATGTGAAATAATTACACAAACATAATGTTGAAATATGGAACAAAACCAACTGTAGGCTATATACCAGCAGGAAATGTAGCAGAATGGTAAATTTCTGCTTAAGAGATTAGTAGTGAGCAGTTCAATTAATCACTAAACTAGGAAAAATGAACAACCTCCTTTACACATATAGGCTTTTAAAATCTAAACAACAACTTCTTTTTAACTGCAATACTGAATTGCAGCAATTACCTTAAATTATTTAAACAAGAAGTCAGGGCACCAAAGGTCAGGTTCAGTGTTATCAAAGGATAGAGGGTGCTTATAGCGTGATGTTTCCTGCATCTCTAGACAATGCATATCTTTCTATCCGAATTTCTAATTTTTGTAAAACTTAAATAAAGTGTGAGGCCATCTGTTTCATGACCATAGGGGGATGACAATACTTATATGGAAAGGCTGTTCTGAGCTAGAGTCACTGATTGCAGGGAGAAGATAAATACCATTACCGACTACTAACATATGATTGATTATACCATATGAGGTAACACAGCCTCTCATTATTATAACACACTTATTGCAAATGAAAAAAATATATTGTTTTCAAGTTCGTACATCAATTTGTATCATGATGCACATTGCCAACTTTGATTTATAGCACCTCTTTAAGAAACTATTGGTGCAATAGATTAAATAAATGTTTGCAACCCATTTTAAAATTAGCAACAAAATAGTAGCTATGCAAACCAATCTAGACAGATTCATGTTTTCCACATTCAGTCAAATGGGCATTTGCATAGTTAGAGTTCTGCTGTTGTTGTTACTACTTCTAGAGTTTGTTAACTTCTTAGCAAATTTGAGAAATAGATGTTTCTTCTTTTATGGAAACTAGGATAATTTTAATTCATTCATTATAAATTTGTATAAGCAACTCATAAACAAAGTAAAGGTACTGAGAGTTAAGTTTCCAAAGGCATATTTTGTATCTCAGAGAAAACAAGGTAACTAAACGGAATCACTTAGAAGAATGTTGACTGCAGATATATGGATAATGATGATTTTTCCTAGGAATGAAAGTACAGAAAACATGTTTGAACCTAATTTAGGTAAAAATAATAACAAATATAAACTGTGGGCTGTGAACATCAGATTTTTCAGAAGCTAGGTGGTATTGACCTGCCCCCAAAAAATGACAGCTCTGTTCAAGGACTAGTAAGAAGGACTGCATGTAAAAAGGACACAAGGGTTTTAGTAATGGTAAAGGTGAAGTTATAAAGTTATGACAGCTTACAGTAGAAAATCCAAGTGTGAAGGAGGAAAAAAAGAATTGTGGTCTCCTATACTCCTAACATTTAGTGATTTATTTGCTGGTTAAATTGCTTTGTTTGTGTGGATGTTTTATTTACAAAATAGTGGCCCAACTTGCTGAATATACATTTAAAGACATTTTCCTTCTAATATTTTATTAAATTAACTTAAATGTAAGTTTAAAAAGACTCCTAATGTTTATGAAATCTATACTAAAATAGAAATTGTTATTATTTCCTTAATATTTGTCACTAATGAAATACACTCTAGTCTCCTCAGGCTTCCTCTGTATGATATGAAGGAATGATTTCTCCCATAGCACAAACAGATACAGAAGCAGTAGACAGATGACTCCTGGTGTTCCAGGATCTCTACGTGGGTTCACACTTTTAAGATTCAGGCATGTTGTTAGAAGTTTAATTGGATATGGGGGGAAAAGTAATTAATGGGTCCCCTATGTAATATTATCAAAGAAGAGAAGGGAAGGGACATTTTTGTTTAATGATTCTAAGTATTAATTGGTTTAATTAATCTTTAGTCAACCAGTACCAAAAGATTGGGATCATTCTTGCATATTTTCAGTGCTCTGAAACTAGAACTCAATCACAAGAGGAAAGGTGGGGAAAAACAAATACATGGAGGCTAAAGTGCATCTTACTAAAGAATAAATGGGTCAATTAGGAAATTTAAAAAGAATTGAAAAAACTCATGGAAACAAATGAAAATGAAAACACAAAGGTTCAAAATATTTGGGACACAGCAAAGGCAGTCCTGAAAAAAAAGTATATAGCGATACAAGCCTTTCTCAAGAAACAAGAAAGGTCTCAAGTACACAACCTAACCCTACACCTAAAGAAGCTGGAGAAAGAACATCAAAGAAAGCCTAAACCCACCAGGAGAAGAGAAATCATAAAGATCAGAGCAGAAATTAATGAAATAGAAACCAAAAGAATAGTAGAACAAATCAATGAAACTAGGAACTAGTTCTTTGAAAGAATTAATAAGATTGATAAATCCCTGGCCAGACTTATCAGAAAAAAAGGAGAAAGGACCTAAATAAATAAAATCATGAATGAAAGAGAAGAGATCACAACCAACACCAAATACAAACAATTATGAGAACATATTGTGAGCAACTATATGCCAGCAAATTTGACAATCTGGAAGAAATGGATGCATTCCTAGAGACATATAAACTACCACAACTGAACCAGGAAGAAATAGAAAACCTGAACAGAACCATAACCACTGAGGAGATTGAAGCACTCATCAAAAATCTCCCAACAAAGAAGAGCCCAGGGCCAGACAGCTTCCCAGGGGAATTCTACCAAACACTAAAGAAGAATTAATACCTATTCTCCAGAAACTGCTCCAAAAAATAGATATGGAAGGAGAACTTCCAAACTCATTTCATAAGGCCAGCATTACCTTCCTCACAAAACCAGACAAAGACCCCACCAAACAGGAGAATTACAGACCAATATCCTTGATGAACACAGATTCGAAAATTCCCACCAAAATACTAGCCAATAGGATCAAACAGTAAATTTAAAAAATTACTCACCACAACCAAGTGAGATTTATTCCTGGGCTGCAAGGTTGGTTCAACATCCACATATTTGTATCAATGTGATACAGTACATTAATCAAAGAAAGAATAAAAACCATATGAAACTCTCAATAGATGCTGAAAAAACACTTGACAAAGTACAGCATCATTTCTTGATCAAAACTCTTTACAGTATAGGCATAGAGGGTACATACTTCAAAACCATCAAAGCCATCTATGAAAAACCCACAGCAAATATCATTCTTAATGGGGAAAAACTGAGAAGTTTTCCCCTAAAGTCAGGAACATGGCAGGGATGCTCACTATCACCACTGTTATTCAACATATTACTAGAAGTCCTAGCCTCGGCAATCAGACAACAAAAAGAAATAAAAGGCATCTGAATCAGCAAATAAAAAGTCAAACTCTCACTCTTTGCAGATAATATGATACTTTATGTGGAAAACCCAAAAGACTCCACTCCAAAACTGCCAGAACTCATACCGGAATTCAGTAGTCAGGATATAAAATCAATTCACAGAAATCAGTTGCATTTCTAGATACCAACAGCAAGACAGAAGAAAGAGAAATTAAGGAGTTGATCTCATTTACAAATGCATCGAAAACCATAAGATACCTAAGAGTAAACCTAACCAAAGATATAAAGAATGTGTACTCAGAAAACTATAAAGTACTCATGGAAGAAATTGAGGAAGGCACAAAGAAATGGAAAAACATTCCATGCTCATAGATTGGAAGAACGAATATTATGAAAATGTCTATACTCCCTAAAGCAATCTACACATTTAATGCAACTCTTATCAAAATATCATCAATTTTTTTCAAAGAAATAGAACAAATAATTCTAAAATTTATATGAAACCAAAAAAGACCCCAAATAGCCAGAGAAATGTTGAAAAACAAAGTCAGTATTGGTGGCCTCACAAGTCTAGGCTTTAAGCTCTATTACAAAGTGGTAATCATGAAGACAGTATGGTACTGGTACAAAAACAGAAACATGGATCAATGGAACAAAATAGCCCAGAAATGGACCCTCAACTCCATGGTCAACTAGTCTTTCACAAAGCAGGAAAGAATTTCCAATGGAAAAAAGATAGCATCTTCAACAAATGGTGTTGGGAAAATTGGACAGCCACATGCAGAAGGATGAAACTGGACCATTTCCTTATACCACACAGAAAAGTAGACTAACATGGATGAAAGACCTCAGCTTGCAACAGAAACCTCTCAAAATCCTTGAGGAGAGCACAGGGAGCAACCTCTTCGACCTCAGCCACAGCAACTTCTTCCTAGAAACATCACCAAACACAAGGGAGGCAAGGGCAAAAATGAACTATTGGGACTTCATCAAGATCAAAAGCTTTTGCACAGCAAAGGGAACATTCAACAAAATCAAGACAACTTACAGAATGGGAGAAGGTATTCAAAAACGACATATCAGATAAAGGGCTAGTATTCAAGTATCTATAAAGAACTTATCAAACTTAATACCCAAAGAACAAATAATCTAATCAAGAAATGGGCAGAGGACATGGACAGACATTTCCACAAAGAAAACATCCAGATGGCCAACAGATACATGAAAAAGTGCTCCACATCACTTGGCATCAGGGAAATACAACTCAAAACCACAATGAGATACCACCTCACACCAGTCAGAATGGCTGAAATTAACAAGTCAGCAAATGACAGATGTTGGCGAGAATGCGGAGAAAGGGGAGCCCTCCTGCACTGTTGGTGGAAATGGATGCTGGTGCAGTCACTCTGGAATTAGTAGGGAGGTTCCTCAAAAAGTTGAAAATAGGGCTACCCTATGACCCACCAATCGCACTACTGGGTACTTATCCTAAAGATACAAATGTAGTGATCCGAAGGGGCACATGCACCCAAATATTATAGCAGCAATGTCCACAACAGCCAAACTATGGAATAGAATCTAGATGTCCATCAACAGATGAATGGATAAAGAAGATGTGGTATATATATACAATGGAATACTATGCAGCCATCCAAAGAAATGAAACTTTGCCATTTGCAATGATGTGGATGGAACTAGAGGGTATCATACCAAGAGAAATAAATCAATCAGAGAAAGACAGCTATCAAATAATCTCTCTGATATGTGGAATTTGAGAGGCAGGGAGTGGGGATTGTGGGGCAGAGGAATGAAAAAATGAAACAAGATGGGATCTGGAGGGAGACAAACCATAAGAGACTCTTAATCTCACAAAACAACTGAGGGTTGCTGGGGGGTGGGGGTTGGGATAGGGTTGTTGGGTTATGGACATTGGGGAGAGTATATGCTATGGTGAGTGCTATGAAATATGTAAGCCTGATCATTCACAGACCTGTACCCCTGGGGCAAATAATATATTATATTTTAATAAAAATAATTTAAAAAATAGGATTGTGCTATCTGCAACAACATAGATGAACCTAGAGGGTATTATGCTAAGTGAAATATGTCAGACTGATAAAGAGAGCACCGAATCCTAACCACTAGACCACCAGGGAAGTTTGTCAGACTGATAAAGACCATATAATTTCATTCAAATTTGGCATCTAAAACAAAACAAAACAAACATAAAATGAATAAGCAAAAAAAATAAAAGACCTATAGAGAAGAAACTAATGGTTGCCAGAGGGATGAGGGTTGGGGAGATGGGCAAAATGGGTGAAGGGGAGAGGAAGGTACAGATTTCTAGTTATGGAATGGATAAGTCATGAGATTAAAAGGGATATTATAAGAAATATAGTCAATGATATTATAATAGTGCTGTAAGATAACAAAAGATAGCTAAACTTGTAGTGAGCGTAACATATTTGTTGAATCACTGTATCATACACCTGAAACTAATGCAATATTGTGCATCAACTAAGTTTAAATGAATACATAAATAGATAAGTTAATTAATTAATAAGTAGTATAGGAATATTCTGAATTCACCTTCTCACTTGGACACATTGAATCAACAGCTGCATATGGAACAATCCCTTCTGAAAAATTACTGGAAATCAGCTGAGCAGCTACCCCACAACAAAAAATTAAAGAGCTTTATCAATATGGGTAGGAGAGGCAGAGATGTGTTCTTTCCAAAAAGCCCACCCCCAGCATAGTGACACACAGTTGAGAGGAATCTCACAAATACAGAGCTTGTCTCTGAGAAGCAAGGGGTCTATGCTCCATCTCAGGCATCCCAATTCTTAGGACCTACAATGGAGAGATAAGCCCCCAAAGTGTCTGGCTTTGGAAACCAATGGGGCTTACATCTAGGAGCCCCAAAGAGCTGTAGGGAACTGAGTTTCCATTTTTTAAAGGGTGTACACACAGACTCATTCACCTCAGGACCAAGTGCAAAAGCAGCAGTTTGAAAATCATCTAGAGTATATTTGAAAGAAATTCATTTGCTAATCTTAATGCATCTGCCAGAAGGGCAGGGGCCTGTTGGCCTCTCTCTGGAGATGAAGGTGCTGGTGGCCACCATTTTTGCAATGTCACTTTTCCTTGCTAGTGCTGTCAGGTGTCTCAGCCCTTCACTCTCCTGTGGTCCCACTAAAGCCGGCAGGCATGCCTTACCCTCACATTAACCTGTGGTCCTGTTAAAATCAGCAAATACACATAGTCCACACACGAGACACCCTCTGAGCAGTTGGCTCTGAGGTCCAGGGGGTGTTGCATTCCTGGGCCCCATGGGATTGAAACAATCAGAGAGACAGTTCTTGGCAGGTTACCATCCCCAGGTCATAGCACAGAGAATAGACTGAAACACCTACATCTTCCTGTGAAGAAAGCCTATTTTACTTGTCCTGGAACGTCAGTCAGAAAGGCAGGTTTCAGGATTGCCACATACCCAGAGGCTACATGGGCCAGATGTTGCCATCTTTGTGCCCTTGCTTCACTACAGCTTGTCAGTACCTTCAAGAAAGGAGCTTATACATTTGTCTGAAACCCCAAATTTTACAGCTGTCAGCAAGGGAGCCCCTCTACATGGACTGGTCTGGATGCCAGCAGGGCTTACAATTGTGGTCCTACAGAACTGTATGTATTTTCATCCTTTAAAAAGTGGTGCCTGAGCATCTGGCACAGAATAAGCATGAAACTAGGTGCTAATTTGGATCCCTCCCTTTGAAACAGTGGCAGAGTTTGGCACAACTTCAACCAACTGGGACTGATGAAGAATAAATCAGGTTGCTTAGACAATCACAAAGGTTTCACAGGCAACTAAGAGCTAGGGCAGGGTTGAATGACAGTTCATCTTCTACACAAATCCACTCATGCAAGACTGGGAGAGAAAGCTATACAATACATAGTAATAAGCATGGTCAAGCAAAATGAAGAAACAGAGGAATATATTCCAAACAAAAGAATATCACAAAACCCCAGAAAAAAAAAAACTTAATGAAACAGAGATATTTCATTTACTTGATAAAGAGTTCAAGGTGATGGTCATAAAGATGCTCACCAAACTCAGGAGAAGATAAATAAAAACTGAGAACTTCAAAGAGAGATAAAAAATATAAGAAAATACCAACAGAAGTCATAGAGCTGAAGAACACAATAATTCAACTGAAGAATACACTGGAAAGCTTCAACAGCACACTAGATAAAAAAGAGGAAATGATCAGTTATCCTGAAGATAAGGCAGTAGAACTC
The DNA here is from genome assembly GCF_022355385.1 of Mustela nigripes. Classification (NCBI taxonomy): domain Eukaryota; kingdom Metazoa; phylum Chordata; class Mammalia; order Carnivora; family Mustelidae; genus Mustela; species Mustela nigripes. The sequence goes on along the minus strand of NC_081557.1, from coordinate 157,252,429 downwards.
ATGCAGTCAGAGCAGCAAAAAGAAAACCAATCAAAAACTAAAGATAACTTAAGGAACCTATAAAATAAAATCAAACTGAACAAATTTGCATCAGAGAAGACCCAAAAGGAGAAGGAGTGAGAAAGGGACAAAAAAACTTATTTGAAGAAATAATGGCTGAAAAATTCCCTAACCTGGGGCAGGAAATAGACATTCAGATCCAATTAGTCCGGAAAGTCAAAAAAGAAGAGGAACCCAAAGACAGACACACCAAGACAACTTATAATTAAATTTCAAAACATAAAGCTAATAAGAGAACCTTAAAAAAACAGAGAAAAAGAACTTATTACATATAAGGGAATGAACAAATGAAAATGGAACTGTAACATACCAAAATCTATGGGTTGATGCAAAAACAGAAGGAGAAATTAAGAAAATAGTCCCACTCACAACTGCTTAAAAAGAAGGAAATATCAAGAAACAAATTTAACTGTGGAAGTGAAAGACCTGTATACTCCAAACTATAAGATATGGAAAACATAAATTGAAGAAGCACAACTAAGTGAAAATGTATTTTATGCTGATGTACTGGAAGAATTAATATTATTAAAATGTCCATATTACCCAAGGCAATCTATAAAATCCTTGCAATCCCTATCAAAATCCCAATGGCATTTTCACATAAATAGAACAAACAGTCCTAAAATTTTGTATGGAAACACAAAGGATCCTGAATAGCCAAAACAACCTTGAAAAAGAAGAACAAACTTGGAGACATCATACTTTCCAATTTCAAACTATATTCCAAAGCAACAGTAGTTAAAACAATGTGGTACTTGCATAACAACAGACACATAAATCAGAGGAACACATTAGATAGCCCAGAAAGAAACCCAGGTATTTATGGTCAGTGAGTTAATTTAGAACAACTAGCCAAGACTATCCAACAGACAAGACAGTCCAAAATAAATGGTGTTGGGAAAATCGGACAGCCATACAAAAGAATGAAATTAGAGTCTTATACCATGCACAAGAATTAACTTAAAATGGGTTAAAGATTTGAATGTAAGACCTAAAACCATTAAGATCCTCTAAGAAAACAAGTTGGAAAGCTTTTATTTTTTTTTCAATTTTTTAAAACTACTTAAGAAAAAATGTTTATTATAAAATTTTGAAAATATACAAAAGTAGAGGGAAATAATGAGCCCCATACCTCTATCTTTCAGCTTAGAAACTACCTATATTCTTTTTTGTTTTTATTTTTATTTTATTAGCATATAATGTATTATTTGCCCCAACAGGTCTGTGAATCATCAGTCTTACACCATTCACAGCCCTCACCATAGCACATACCCTCTCCAATGTCCATAGCCCGACCACCTTATCCCTCCCCACAAACCCCCTGGCAGCTGTCAGTTTGTTTTCTGAGATTGAGTCTCTTACGGTTTTTCTCCCTCCCTAGTTCCATCTTGTTTCATTTATATATACAAAGGAAACTACCGGAGCCATCAAAAAACTGAAATTTTGCCATTTGCAATGATATGGATGGAATTAGAGGGTATTATGTTAAGTGAAATAAGTCAATCAGAGAAAGCAATTACCATATGATCTCTCTGATATAAGAAATTGGAGAGGCAGGCCTGGGGCTCGTCCGGGGAAGGGAGGGAAAAAAGGGTGGAAAGCTTTCAGGTATAAGTCTTGGCCAGGACTTTGGATTTGACTCCAAGACTAGGGCAACAAAATAAAAAAACTAAGAAGTTAGGACTACTTCGAACTAAAAACAAAAACAAAACAAACAAAACTTCTGCACAGTGAAGGAAACCATCAACAAAATAAAAAAGCAACCTTTTGAATGGGAGGAGGTATTTGAAAATCATATATCTAATAAAGGGTTAATAGCCAAAATATGTAAAGAGGGACACCTGTGTGGCTCAGTCAGTTAAGTGTTGGACTCTTGTTTTCAGCTCAGGTCATGATCTCCTGGGCATGAGATGGAACCCTGTTGCCAGTTTCTGCACTCAGTGAGGAGTCTGCTTGAAGATACTCTCCCTCTGCTCCTCCCCCTACTCGTGCTTCCCCACAAAAATAAATACATGAATCTTACATATATATAATTATGTTTATTATTATATATATTATTATATAAATTATATTTAAATATAAATATATAGAGAACTTGAACATCTCAATTCCAAAAAACCAATCTGAAAATGGGCAGAGGATCTAAACAAACTTTTTTCCACAGTAGACATAAAGATGGCCAACAAGCACACGAAAAGATGCTCCATATCACTAATTATCAATGAAAGGCAAATCAAAATCACCTCAGTTCACCTCACACATTTTAGAATGGATATTATCAAAAAGATAAGAAATAATAAGAATCGGGAGGATATGGAGCAAAGGGAACTTTCGTGCAGTGTTGGTAGGAATATATATTGGTACAGCCCCTATGAAAAACAGTATGTTGTTTCCTCAAAAAATTAAAAAAAAAATACCATGTGATCCAGCAATTCCATTTTTGGATATTTATTAAAAGAAAACAAAAACACTAATTTCAAAAGATATAAGCACCCCCCCATTTTATTACAGCATTACTTACAGTAATCATAATATAGAAGCAACCCAAGTGTCCATCAATGGATAAATGGACACATACACACACAGAGACACACACCTACAGAATGGAATTCTACTCAGCTTTAAAAGAGAATGAAATCTTGCATTCTCAACAACATAAATAAACCATAAGGGTATTACACTAAATGAAATAACTCAGAGAAAGACAAATACCTTATGACTTCACTTACATGTGAAATCTTAAAAATAAAAAAAAAATGAAAAAACAAAACTGAGTAAAACTAATAGATACAGAGAACATATTGGTGGGAGCCAGAGGAGAAAAGGATTAGGATGGGGTAATGGGCAATGGGAATTAAGAAATACAAACTTCAGGGGTGCATGGCTGGCTCAGTTGGTTAGCGTCTGCCTGTGGTTCGGGTCATGATCCCAGGATCCTGGGATTGAGCCCTGTGTCAGGCTCCCTGCTCAGTGAGAAACCTGCTTCTCTCTCTCCTCCCCACTCATTCTCCCTGTACTATTTCTGTCTCTCTCTCAAATAAATATTTTTTTTAAAGGAAAAGTAATACAAACTTCTAGTTTTAAAATAAATAATTCATGGAGACATATAGCATGTGACTATGGTCAGTAAAATCATATCACATATTTGAAAGCTGCTATGAGAGCATATCTTAAATGTTCTCTTCACAAGAAAAAAAGATTAGCTTTGTATGGTAATATGCGATAACTAATTGCGGTAGTCATTTTAAGTGTATGTGTATATATGTGTATATGTTTATATATATAAATTTATATATACATATATAAATTCATTTTTATATAATCTTTGTGTTATATACCTAAAACTAATATGATATAATATGTTAATTATTGTTAAAAAAAAAAAAAGAATGGTGCCAAAATTCTACCAATGTGTAGAAGACACAACTTGAAACTTTGAATTATTTTTATTTTTCTGTGTAAAATCATTTACCCTCCATGAACCTCATTCCCTTATTGTTTCATAGAATAATGTTTAGTATTCAACACATTAACATGTGGGAAACCGGTCTGTGGACTTTAGTGTAATATAATCATTACTGTATTACCATTTTTGAGTGTCATTTGTCAGCATATGTTAAGAGTGTGAGATAAAATCTCACTTAATTTTTATAATGAGCTTATAAAGTAAATATACTTACTGTGCAAATGACACAGGGTGATTATATTACATATCCATAGTAACACAGCTAACAGATAAACAGTGCATTCTTTTTATTCATAAGTAATAGGTATGACGTGAATACCAGCTCTTGTTGAGGACAAATTCATGTGATCTCATTATTTGTCCATGACTGATCTGCTCATTATCCTTTCCAATTCCTATTGGTAGGTGCCAATGGAACGATTTATCTCACAGAGTTCTTATGTTGTAATGTATCCTTAATCTTTGTATTGTTTTTTTACAAAAATCAATAAACTTTCATAAGGCATTTGACAACTTGGTAGATTTTAAAATAGTTGTATTTCATCATGAAAAGAAAAAAATATCTATTTTTTATTCATATTCATATGCTGAACTATTTAATCCTTGTGTAAGGGGGGTGGATATAAAAGTTCTAGAAACAACATTAAAATATAAATGGAACACAAGTACTCCACTGGGAGGAATTCACTTTGCTTACAAAGAAGAACTGTACTTTGTATAAAGATGATTTCCCGAAGCAGTCAGCGTATGCCAGCGGAAAAGACTAAAAGATACTCAGTGGGAAGATGATCTCCATTTATCTTATTCATACAAAGCCATTTATAATTTTTTAAAACTCCTTATTCTATTTTTAGTTAGCATCCAGTCAGGAAGCTCAAAGTTTACTTTGTGTTCTATTTCCTCTTAGGATTCCGAGGCCATAGGAAATGCTGTGATTCACTGTATGAAAACAGGACCCAGAGTTGACAATAAGGTTTAGTTGGTGTTACCTCATTTATAATGATCCAGTGACAGTCAAAAGCAACCAAATTAGTCTCCACAACCTAGAACAGAAAACAAACCAGCTATCAGTCAGCATTAATAGTGAAAACCAAACCAAACCAAATGAATATACTTGCAAATGGCAGAGAAAAACAAAAAACGAAAACAAAAACAAAACCCATATCACGTGTTAGAAAGATCTTTGTTATTAAATTAAAGATGTAAAACTGTTAGCCGAACACCACAGAAGCTTTTGTGTTCAACGTGCGGATGCACTGTAGACTTGCTAATTAAGTTTGAAAATAAAATTCATCACAAGCCTAGAAAAATAGGTTTCAACTAAAAAAATAAATAATACCACACAGTGATTTAACTGGTAGTTCAAATCACATTTCCTATTTCAAGTAAAGTTTGATGGCTTTCTATTCTATTTCTACAGTCTGGCTCTAACATTCTTATCTTCTGCTATTTCCTTATGTAAATGCTTGCTATTTTCTTAAAGCAAACTGCTCTGTGTTCTGAAATACTTTGTACTGTGTTCTCTAAGGAGATCCAATTGTAAAGTTGTCTGAATGTAAAAACTAAAAGCAATAAAGATTATATTAACATTAAGTTGTGGGTGGATAACTTCAGTAGCTTTTAGCTGCTAATTACATAAACAAAATTTATGCAAAAGGAAAAACAAACAATATATAGGTCGCAATCTTGACTAACTTTGAATAAATGGATTCTAAATGATTCTTGGCTTGGGCTAAAAACTGTAAGCTTGGTCACACACACGTGTGTGTGTATGGAGTGTGTGTGGGCATGGGGGGGGCACAGTAAGGTAGAGGTAGCTTTTGTATTACTTTCCATTCTATCCAATCTTATACATATTTTAAGGTATGTTTTTATGATTCATGCTGTGGGGCATACAGGCCTATAACAGGTGACACTGTTTTATAAAAGATTATTCTCATATTTTCAGCAATAATGCCCACAGATCGGGTTTTAAATGAAGATTCTTTCTAATAACTATCAAGGAGTTGTTATAATACTGTGATTGTTTTGTTGGTTATTCTTCTTCCAACTGAGAAATGACTGTTGAAAGATGCACTGAATCATGAGAATTCCAACTGGAAATATATTTCTTGTATGATTCAATATTTTCTGAAAGGATGTAGTTACTTCCAGTATTTTTGTTTTAATTTTGGTATAAATTTTGTACTATTTCAATACGTATCACATCTGTCCCTATGAATTTATTGAAGTATATAGATAATACATCACCATATAAGTGAAGATGTTATTTATTTTTAATTAACATCATTATTATCATCATTTTTAAAAATACATATATTTTCCATTTATATGCAAAATAATGTAGAAAATATGACTTTGGCAGTTTTCAGTTTTAGAAATCACTTTACGCCATTAAGACCAGCACTTATTTCTAATTTTATGATTATATTTCTTTAATCATCTTAGACAAATCAATCACTAATTTATTAGCAATAAAAAGTGTTAAAAAAAAAGTGTTCGAAAATAAGCAAGGGCTCTTAGAATTTAAAGAAATACAAACCAGAAATTCTGATATGAAGAAAATAGTTTTCCAGTTAAATAGAGTGACATATCTTTTTTTAAAAAGCCCGTGACTTAAAAAAAAAAAATGACCAAAATACGGTAATAGCTAGAAGTCAAAGAGAAATGAAAGCCAAAATATAGATTGAAAGAACCTACTGAAACAACATCAGCAGTAGAGTGAGGAGATGGCTCAGTTTAGCTTAAATTGTCTTCATGCCGATAATCTATACCATTTGGACAGATTAGGCAACATCTGGGCTCTTAGAACCCTTCATTAACCTGCGGACCTTTTTAAATGAGAAGCTGTCTTGTACAACAGCACTTATGAAAGAGGTAGAAGATAAAGGTTGCAGTGGTAACTTACTGATAATTTGTTTGGACCATTTTCCTATTCATTTTTCACACTTTGACCTGAAACAAACTTTCAGGCAAAAGCATGGCACAGCGTAGAAGTCCAGGCTCAGTCTCATATTTCCATAGAGGAGAAAGGTGAGTATCTCGTCTAAGGCCATGGTTCTATTAATTCTACCACCCTCCTTTGCTTAGGGTCAGCAGAGAGATTATCTTCTTTCACTCCTGTTTTTAATTTCACTCATGAGTATGGATACACAAGCCATTTCATAGTATGAATTTGAAACAAGGAAAGAGATTATTAGCACATTACTGCAGATAAGGAAATAAATCATTTACTACAACAGCTTAAATTCTTGGAACAGACCCTGTTCTACTACTGCCTGATGTGGTACTGTGCTAACCCAGAAATAAACCTCTTGACACATTACATTTTGGGTCTCCTTGTTAGAGTAATTTAGCCTATTTTATCTAATGTAATGCATTTTTATTAATCTTAGCTATGCACATTTTTCTAACCTTAATAAATTGTAATAAATAGCTCATTAGAGTAATTTTAAATCCCGTGATTTTATAAAGGCATGGTTTCCAAACCATGCAATATTTGGTGGCCTTTTCACAAATGTCAAATATTCAGGCCTTTTTTCATGAGCCCAGTATTCTTTGGGAAAGGAAAACAAATTATGCCAGAAAGGCACTCAAGAAGGAAAAGGTAGATATGTCTGTCCCTTTTATTACATACCAAAATAGGTGTACACAACTCAAATCCATGTAGTAAGGTGGCACCCTGTTATAAAGAAACTCTGAAGCTTTTTTATTGGTATGTTGTACACAAAATGTTAATGCTTCCATTCATCATCTGAGGAGGAATATACTTTCCTTAGCTTTATGTTAACATCTTTATGCATAAACAATGAGCTGGCATGAGTTATCTGATTTTTTAATAATTGAGTGTCACTAAAAGTAAGTGATATGAAAAAGCTACTAATTAAAATGGTAACTGATATCTGGAAATGGAAGGAGCATTTACAAAGGGGCATAAAAGATGACAGGCACTTCAACAACCTAGACTTTGGAAACCTGGTAGGCTTTGAGTTCTTTCACTTAAATGACTAGAACAGATATACTGTACAGATAAAAATAAAATGTATTACTATACCTATACTAGCATATAGCATGTGACTTTGCATATATATGCATCCCCTTCAGAAAAGTAAAATTACAACCAAGTTAAAAGAAAAGATGGAGCGATAATGTGGTTTATGCTTTCTGCATATTATCACACTGAGCTAACACATAATGAATATTCTTAGGAGAAACATATTTAAATAAAAAAAATTCACAGCAATTTGTGTGGATAACAAAAGGCACCTAGATATTGTAAAGCAAAATCAAATCATCTGACAATTTTTCTATTTTTTTAGTAATATCAGTCCCTTTTCACCTGATATACCTCAGTCTCAGTAACGCTGTATCAGACTAGCAGCATTACTAATGTGAAGGACTGAATTCTGGATAAAAGATTAAGAAGTGATTGTAGATATCCTAGAATTTTTTAAACCTTTATATTTATTTTCACAGTTACATTAGAACACAAGGAGGGAAAATTTTTTCCTTTCCCCATCTTCCTTACCTAAGTATCTCATCTCCTTTTTCAGCAGTAAACATATCTGAAGCCAATGAAATAGATTAAGCAATTGATTGTTTTTTTTTTTTTCACCAGGACCCTATTTTACATCTGAGCTCATTATTAGAATTGTGTGTTCTCATTCCGAGGATTCTTATAATTGTCTAGCAAGTTAGTAAACACTAATTGTATTTCTTAATCCAAAATTTCAAGAAATTTTAGATTGCTATGAAGTATTGAAGATCCTAAAAATTAATTTAAAAATTTATTACCATAACAATAAGAAACACTCCTTGAAAGATCATATTATGCTGGAGCTATTCAGTCAGCATTATACTTGGGCAAGTCAGCAAGAAAAATACCATCCAATGGGGACTCCTGTATGTTTGGTATTCAAAATAACAGAAAGGAAATATGGATTTTCCTTCCTAATCTGCTCCTCCTCTCCTTCTTACCCCATGCTTCTCTCTTATCACTAGGCATGTGTATATTAGTCATGTAAAGGAGCATGGGGTATGTTCATATAGAGTTGCTTCGACTCTGATACAAAGCACATAGTTATAACAAATGAGACTACCCTGCCTCCCAAGAAGTTGAGCTTATTTTAAAGGAATTGAGCAAAAAAGGGGGAAAAAATCAAGCCCTGTCAGAAAGACAAGCGATGAGTAAGGACAGACCATCTGTCACTGGCAGGAACTTTAGAACTTCTGAATCTTTAGAAAAGCCTGACAATTTATCACCATGTCTTCCATCATTTGTCCTTAAATCTTCAGATGTGCTAAATATAAGACAATCGGAAGCAAAGAAATTGCCAGAGCATGTATCTCACTGGTAATAAATGTGGAACAGTTCCTACGAGCACAGAGGACAATTTAATTGACTAAACAATAACAGCAACATGCTGTTTTTCACTCAACCTTGTGGCTTAACTAAATTAAACTTGTTCCCTTTGCAGGAGGCACTAAATATTACACGTTCATACAAAGCGTTCCAGCACTCTGTACACCTGCAGCAGTGAGGATTTCAGGTGTTTACTTCCTATTCCTGTCTATTCCAAATCGCCAGGTGGAAACATGCTTGGGGAAGGACACCAACAGTTACGCTGGAACAAGCGGCCAGAGAAATATTAAAGAGCTCTTCCCCTCCTGGCTCCTCATCTATCGTAAGACTATAGCTTATATCTCTGTTTCTAGAACTATATTCTGTGAGATACTACCTCCACTAAAATTCATAAACATTTGGTAGCAAGTAGATTTAGAAATGCTAGGTTAACCAAATTAATAGGTGTCACTACTGCATCACTCCCCAAAGAATTAAGCAGGTTAATATCAATATTGAAAGTAATTAACATAAAATTCATATTAATATGAATAATATTGGGGGACATATGGCTTCAGACCTATGAGTGTGAGCTCTAAAGTAAGAGTCAATGCCTCTGTTTTCTTTCAGTGTGACTTTGAGGAAATTACCAACCCTATAAACCTCAGTTTCGTCATTTGTAACTAGGATTAACACCATTGCCTACGTAATAAAATCATAGTGAAGCTCAAATGCAACCAACAATAGTAGATTCTCAATAAACACCAACTCTTCCATTTTAATGAATATGCTTTATGGAATTCCAGGAGGAGATATTTGGAATTGACATATTCCAAATTGATCTGACTCGTGGGGAGACCAATTTTCTCCATTATAAATCCTGTGGGATTAGTACTTTGGGGAAATGTTAATTTAGTCACATATTTCTAAAAGTTCTAAAATTTTATTGAAACCCCACAAGGAATTTTCTAATTTTAAAATCATGGCCTTAAAATAATCCTACAGAAAGAGTGACTAACAGAGGACATTTTCCATAAAACAATTAGAAATACAGGAACAAAACTTGAATTACCATATTTTATGTAAAATTCAAATGCATATGTAGTAGTTTTGGCCAAATAATGATACTTGTTCTTTTCTCTTTTTAACTTTTTTACCCCCTTTGTAATTAAACAAAAGAAACGCAATCATTATACTCTCCAATAAAGTATAAAAAGGAAATATATCATGTATAAAGTTTATAGCATATAGTAGATTCTTAGAAGATCAGTGGATTTACAGTCCAAACCCTCCCTCCAGTGTCCCAAATGTCATATATGACAAAACTGCACAACCACAAAGTTCTGCTAGTAGAAATTCCATTAGATACTCCAGTGCTTCAAAATGCGAAGTGAAAATACAAAACTTCTTAAGGTACAGTCAACCTGGAGTTCATTTCCATTGCTTTTTTTTTTTTTTTTTTTAAAGATGGGTTGTTTTTCATTTTTCTTTTCACTAGAATCGCCAAAGCCACAGTCCAGGGAGACCCTGGAGTATTGTGTCGATTTCATTTTAAAATCCCAAATATATCCAGCAGATGGCATGAGTAAGCCCTCGAGAGCTGATACTGGGCAACACGGGGATATTCTGAAATGACTGTCTTGTTTGCATTTCCCCTTGAGCTCAGCATGGGTCCGCAACTCTCTTCTGTTCTTATCCAAGCAGCTACTATCTGCCATCCCACTCTGTGCCTTTTGCTTTAGAATCTCTGCTCTGATCTTCCAGCTGGAAGACCACAAATACACTTTCATCCAAATCCTCTTGCCATTACTGCCAAAGTTATTTCATAAACGGATATGCTAGAATTATTGTTACTGCTGTGCAGTTGGGTCTTCCCACACCCCCTGGGAGATGGAAATAAGCCACCGCTGAGATTTGGCCAAAAGTATACTACCTTCTCTGCTTCTTAATGTGGAAAGATGGGCACTAACACACACACACAATAGAGAATCTGTGTTCATCCTATCACACAGACCCACCTTCCTGTGTCCTAAATTACTGAAGAGAGATTGAACAACTACCAAAAGTGAATTTATGATTTCAATACTTTGACCAATGAGGATACAAGTAAGGTTCTAACAATCATTTCCAGGGCAGGGGACCACGGTTTAACTGCTTTAATTCTTTCTGAAGTTTTGGTTGCATTGGGCTTCATTTAGATGTTCTGCTGTGGTGATTGAAGAGTACTTTCCCCAAAACAATTAGGAAAAGTAGTGGTTGTTCAGAAACCGTTATTCCTTTCTCATGCCATGTTCTAAAATGTTAACCTTCAGTACAACGAGGGAATTAATGTTACATTAAAATATTTTTTTGATTTTCTTCGTTTTTTAATAGCTAAGTGGTTCTTGACAGAGTAAATTACTTCCTAAGTATAATTGGCAAACAAATAAATGCAAGTTCTTACTTGGATTTGATCTCCGTTTAATGATGATGATTTCGGGGCACATTGGCTCTTAATTGCTGGGATTTATGAAATAAGACTTTCTTGTTATCTTGAAGCAAATAAAAGGGGAAAATGCTTCTTATAGAGAAGTCTATTGATCACATCAAAATACAACATACAAGCTTTTCACCACCGTGAACTTCATGCTTTGCTCTTTTTTTTTCTTCATTCCTTTTGATCTATTCTCTATCTTCTCTCCTTGACAAGTGTTTCTCAAAACTCAGACTGAAATAAATGTCAAATCCTTTCTCAACTCTCATCTCCCTAACACCAAGAAGTATTATCCCCAAGGTCGTGCTCATCTAGCACTTTGAGCAAACCTGTACCCAGGTTTGTTAATTTAATTAAATCATGTTGAGTTATGTAACTGACTGTGAGAGCTGTGTTGTGTTTTTATTATTTTTTTAATATTTTATTTATTCATTGGACAGACAGAGATCACAAGTAGGCAGAGAGAGGAGGAAGCAGGCTCCCCGCTGAGCAGAGAGCCCGATGCGGGACTCGATCCCAGGACCCTGGGATCATGACCTGAGCCGAAGGCAGAGGCTTAACCCACTGAGCCACCCAGGCGCCCCAGCTGGGTTGTGTTTTATATTCCCCTTATTCCCTCCTCATTAGCCTGACTGGCTTTCTTGCTGGTTCTCCAGCACAGTCCTGCTTTGGCCTTTACCCTGCTTCTTGAACTGCTCTTCACCAGAAGGACAGATGCACACAGCGACACAGCCCTGGGCATTGCATGTGGGACTCAGCATAAACATCACTTCATCAGGCATGACTTCTGTAATCACCCACTTCTGATAATCCCCCCATGCATTATCCCACATGAAGCAGACACACACACACACACACACACACACAGATACACACACACACACGATTCACTGCCTCTTTCCGTGCACTAGGGACATAAACTTCACAACCCTAAGAATTTCATTTTGATCATTGGTCTATACCCTCAGAAAAATAAATGATATATAATAGAGTTTCAATAAAATTTTTGCCAGGCACAAGGCAAATTTTCACTAAATGCTGTTTGTGGAAAAAAGGACAACTATATAGTCCTAACTCATGTTTATGTATCTGTGGATATCCCTACCTCACCTTTGACTAAACCATTTGATAAACTTGTTTGAAAGGAAGTCACTGGATGGGAATTCATCATTAAAAAATAAATAAATAACAAGAAAATGACTCAACTCACATTTTTGCCAATGAAGAGCTCTTGATTACTTATGTGGTAATGAAGTATAGAATTATCATATTCAAAATTTCCAAAGTCAAAGCCTCAGAGTTTGGAGGTTTTGTGATATTAGGAAAAACATAAAATTTGAAAAACTGGACTTGAGTTCAAATGCCAGATTTCCTTATTGATAGTCAATATATTACTTACTCTGAGTCTCACTTTCCTGATTATAGGAATATTGCTCTTTTCAGAGGTAGTAAGGTTTACACAGATGAATGTATCTAAAACACTTGGAACATTGTCAGAACTCATTTGCTAACCTCTTTCCTTTGTTAACTTTCTTTCCCTTTACTCAGGTTATTGCAGTATTTACGACACTACTCATAAATGACTATGAGTATATTTATTCAATTCAGTAAAAGTTTATTAAATGCTGTTTATAGTATATTTATAATAATAAAAGCTAATATTTATTCAGTGACTATTATGTGCTGGGCACCAAGTGCATATACATATACAGTAATTTATTTAATGTCTACTATATCCTTATGATGTAAGCACCACATTCATTGTCCACCTTACATGAGAAGAAACTGAAGCAACTCACCCAAATCATTAAGTTGGGTGTGGAATCCAGAATCAATAACTAGTAAACAATTTTTCTTTCTTTTTTTTAAATTTTTTTATTTTTTATAAACATATTTTTATCCCCAGGGGTACAGGTCTGTGAATCGCCAGGTTTACACACTTCACAGCACTCACCAAAGCACATACCCTCCCCAATGTCCATAATCCCACCCCCCTTCTCCCAAACCCCCTCCCCGCAGCAACCCTCAGTTTGTTTTGTGAGATTAAGAGTCACTTATGGTTTGTCTCCCTCCCAATCCCATCTTGTTTCATTCATTCTTCTCCTACCCACTTAAGCCCCCATTAGTAAACAATTTTCTACATAATGTTTTCACAGCCTTCTCCATCAGGTTTCAGAAACTGTTCGCTTTTTTTCAGAATTAAAATAACTACAGTTAAACTGAATATTGTATAACAATATATGATACAAACGGTTGCTTTATGTATTTAAACTCCAGTGTATAACTTATTTTTATCTACTGTGCACTTTTGAAAGGTTATGAACCATAGAAAATTTTGAGAAATGAAGGCAGTCTTATCTTCCATTCTGCTCCATGACCTTTACCTTGAAGTGGTAAAAGAAAATTTTTCTTTTAGTGAGTCTTAATTCCCATCTTCTTTTTCTTTTTATTTTTTTTTAATTTTCTTTTAAAGATTTTATTTATTTATCAGAGAGAGAGAGGGGGAGAGAGCGAGCACAGGCAGACAGAATGGCAGGCAGAGGCAGAGGGAGAAGCAGGCTCCCTGCTGAGCAAGGAGCCCGATGTGGGACTCGATCCCAGGACGCTGGGATCATGACCTGAGCCGAAGGCAGCTGCGTAACCAACTGAGCCACCCAGGCGTCCCCCATCTTCTTTTTAGAATGTAACTTGTTATAAGGATTAACTGATCAATATTATATATATTATATATATATATATATAAAACATTATATATAAGAATATATAGAGAACTGTTTCTCTGATTCAGCAATAGCAACTATATATATATATATATATAGCATATATACACACATATACATATATATATATATGTGTGTGTGTGTGTGTGTGTGTGTATTTCTCTGTTCCTGCTCTCTTTTCATAACAAAACTTTTGATTAGCCCCACAGGATGAAGTGTCAAAAGCATCTAGAAGAGAAAATGTAGATCATGATTCTTATTGTGGCAGTAAGGCAGTAAGGACATTAGGCATCTAATTTCTGTAGTTAAACAGTTTACTACTCTTCTTTGTGTAACTTGGCTGTATTCTGGGTTATCAACAGCTCATTACTGATGAAGCCAATATGGATGCTGATTATTACTCATTAAAAGACATTCCTAGTTTAGTGTTTCTCTTATCTTTGGACTCTTCTAATATTTCACAGGGACTCTCCCTTCTAGAATATCAAGAATGGTATAAAATATCGATGATTCTGGACTCAAAAGACTTTGGAGGGGGAAACGTATTTGAAAGGTCTTATTAGTTTTGATACATAAAGTACCCAAAAGAAAAATAAAGAAATGCAAAATGTGAATTTCCATGGCCATATTCCTAAATAAACTGTTTAGGTCATTCTCAAGATATTTAAACCCATTGGAGGTATGATCCTTGAACATTTTGTAAATCAAAACAAGACCTTCAAGCTTTTTCAGGTTTCTAAATTTCTTTCATGGTTCTTTCATAAAAAGTATACCTTGTGGCCTACCATAAAAAATGTTTTCAATGGTGTTGGACTTGACAGCATGGACAATTTCCAGAATTTCAAGCAATTGACTCTCCCGTCTGTGCTATTTCACTATGGTGAAATATAAACCATCTTTTTCTTACCACTGACAAATCACCTTATGGTGTTAGAACTGTGTTTAGTAACAAAATGTCAGTTGAAACTGAGGCACCAACTGTTAACTGCTCAAACAAAATGTCATTTGTAGAACAGAATTACAGAATTTGACAAAGGAACCTATGCTATGATCACAGAATCAAGAGTATTCAAAAATCATCTGACACGTTTTAGATCTCATTAAATTATTTTTTGAATTATTTTTAAAACTTTGTTTACATGGATGCTTATCTGCCTGTCAGCATTTATAATAGCACAACTTCTACAAAATGACTAGTTCCCCTGAATCCCATTTACACCGCTCCACCTTTCCCAGAAATGGATCACACAAATGTGTGAGTTAGCATTCAACAGGTAGAAATGGTTTTAAGCCCTCAAGTTCCAGCCCCTCTAAAACCAGAAACAGGGGGGCCTGGGTGGCTCAGTGGTTTAAGCCCCTGTCTTCAGCTCAGGTCATGATCTCTCTGGGTCCTGGGATCAAGCCCTACATCGGGCTCTCTGCTCAGCAGGGAGCCTGCTTCCCCTCTCTCTCTCTGCCTGCCTCTCTGCCTACTTGTAATCTCTGCCTGTCAAATAAATAAATAAAATCTTTTAAAAAATTAAAAAATTAAAAAATCAGAAACAAAGCAAAAAAAATCTGAATAACAACAGCTACCATTTGGGGGATGTGTATTAAAACATTTCAGTGCCTTTCATCATTTTGGTCTTATATCAACCCTTTGAAGGTAGTTGCTATTACATTTCCCATTTTACAAATAAATTAACACAGTCTTAACTTCACTGCTCCCTTCTCCTGATGGTAGAACAGGACGAGTTTGCTCTAAAGGAGACTAATTTCAGTAGAGCTTTGAGTCCCTTTCTTTTCTTTCTTTTTTTTTTTTAAGATTTTATTTATTTATTTGAGAGAGAGAGAGAGAGAGTATGAGAAGAGGGGAGGGTCAGAGGGAGAAGCAGACTCCCTGCCAAGCAGGGAGCCCGATGTGGGACTCGATCCCGGGACTCCAGGATCATGACCTGAGCTGAAGGCAGTCGCTGAACCAACTGAGCCATCCAGGTGCCCCCCTTTCTTTTTTTTTTTTTTTTCCCGTTAGGGAATCTGCAACAATAGTTACTTACATACTCTGCTTTCCACATCTCTCCATTTACCATCTATGGGACAACAGATCTCCTTCCACCTAACACATGAGCTTTCAAATGACTTTCGCAGACAGTCTTGTCAAATACTGCCTATGATTGCTTTCTCCTTTTTCACTTTTCACATTTATATAGTGATCATTCTGGCTTCTGCTCCCAACTCCCCCACTCTTCTTTATTTGTCTGGCCTCTAGGTATCTTTTAGGTATAATTATCCTCATCATTTCTAAGAAGTCTTCCATGATCACTACACCCCTCCCACCATAAACTTGTCTTATAAATGAGGATATGAATCACCATTTCTGAACACGTTTAATTTATATATATGTGTGTGTATATATATATATATATTTTTTTTTAATTTGACTACATTCTCTACCCTACGAAAAGCTTCTTGAGGCAGGGATGGTGTTTTATCTATTTTATATTTCCAAAAACTAACTCTGGACCTGACTCAGACAATAAGTATTGTGAACTGGACTTGAACTATCCTGTTATAAGGTCAATTTGCCCCATAATGTGACTGTAGATGTGAGAAGGTTACTTTGCCCCCTCCCCCCAGCCCAGGTGAACTGCCCTGCAACTGCAGGGGAAATGAGTTTCCAGCATATTGACCTATGCCACCTTGAGAGCTTGTATCCCTTCTCTTCTCTTCCTGACAACTTGTATCCAGCACATTTGGCCACACACAAACATAACCTAGAAGTGAGGGTATGTTAGCATCTCTGGAGATCAACTCTCAACCAACAGTGATGGGAAGAGGTGGATAAATGCTCCTGTCTCCCCACCCTCCTGTGGGAATGACTCAGAGGTATATTCCAAAGGCTCCCCACAAGATTGAGCTCCATTTGCCCACCTTTTAATTCATTCCTGGTAACACAATCTTATGTGTTTACCATTATGTTTACCATTCCCTTACTTGTGCTTTTTGGGACAAACTCCCTGATAAATCATCTGTACCCAAGTTCTTGTCTCAGGATCTATACCAGTAACTCAAACTTAGTCAGTCTTCCTACATAAAACACACAATTTACTACACATGAATTGAGAATAGTTGCTATAGTTAAATGAAGAAATTCTTGAGAAGTAGAAAAATGCTTGAGACATTAAAATTATTCACAATCTGTCTATAGGAGTTGTCTTCCTATAATAGACTGCTGAGAACTCTCATAATCCTAAAAAGCTTTGATGTCACTGTGTACAGTGTATTTGGGAATTCTTCACATAGGTGATTCTCAATTCTTCGTGTGCATTAGAATCACCTGGAGGAAGTTTTAAACTTAGTACTGGGCCCACTCCAGTCTTTTCTGATTTAGAAGTTCTGGCATGGAGTCTGAGAATTTGCATTTCTAACAAGTTCCCAGTTGGTGCCTGTGCTGCAGGTTTAGTGAATCATTCTGAGATCCACTGCTTTACAAAAGAGCCCTGGTCAGGGACTGAGTGTGATGATTTGACGTTAAGTCTATATCCATTCAATTACTTTGACAAAACCATTCAAGCTTTTTGAACACCTGAAACATACTAGACACAGCGCTAGGATAGGAGTCGATTCATTGAGTAAGGCAGACTTGGTCTTTGTTCTAAGTGAGCTTTCAGCTCCAACAGAGACTGTGAGGAATCTGAAAGGTATAACGGTCTAACGGTCTCTAGGTGCTGTTCCTTCACAAATAACCAAGAACATGCACCTTTCCCCAGGAGGAAAGACGAAATACTTGTTTCAGAAAGAATATCGTCGTTTTAAGCTTATTGTTTAAAAATTGCTTCTAATTTGAAGCAAACTTCTTTCCATACATTAAAGTGTTGCGCTTTATACCTTGATCATATCTGCACAAATCATACACAAATTATTTCAAATCACACATATTTTCTGTTTGGAATGATGAATTTTTATTTATAAAGATTGAATTTCTGGGATTAATAACCATAAACATTATTTTGCTTTTATGTCCATTTTTGTTTGTTTTTCCATTTGCAACTGACAAAGTCAGCCTTGAATAAAGGCTGGCAATTATATCCTGAAATATATTATTGAATTTGCCTGTTCGTTATTTCTTATATTCCATTTCAAGTTCAATAGTAGGAATCAGTTCTGGCATGTTGTTAAATAAATTATGTGTTAAGGCTTGCTTTAACTAACTCCAGTCAGGTAAAAAGAAAAGAAAAAATATGTGTGTGTGTGTGTGTGTACATATATATATATATATATATATACACACATATATATACATACATATATATACATATATATATACACACATATATATACATACATATATATACATATATATATATTTTAAAGATTATTCACTCTTCAGTCAGATTTCACTCTTCAGTCAGATTTTCTTTTGAGAGTTGAATTTTTATTAGGAATTATAAAATGGGACTGAGGTGTGGTTCTGTCACTAGCATTGAGGCTGTAAATGCTGTGTGGAACATTTGTGGTTCATAATTCAAAAGGTGGCCTGGAGATACGTGTCTGGCCTTTCTTGGTCCGTTATAAAGAATTACATACCGATTTTGAATCTCCCATATATTTCACAGTTTACTGAAGTACTTAGCACTGTTCCACAGCATTCATTCATATTTAGCATAATTTCACAGTCTACTCAGGTCAGAATATGAAAGGAAGATAGCAAAGATGGATCTATTAGAAAATAATCCCTTGGACTCCCTCAGACCCAAAGACATGCACTAACACCTGCAGTTCTGAAGGCCATCTGTTTTCCTCCCTAGAGAAATTTGAAAATAATCATAAATCAAGCTGGCTGACAAGCTTCAAAAGCCTTTCTTCCCAGATGACATAAGTATGAGAAGGCTTTCTTTAAGAATATTCCAGTAGTACTTCTTTGAGAATTAAAGACAGAGACATAGCGGAAATAAATTTCATTCTCTGATCTGATCACAGTCCTTGAAATGGAGTCTTTTTTCTCCGACTGCTTTGTTTTTCTTTTGCAGATTTATTGGTATGACACAGACTTACTGGTATAACACTGTGGCACAACCTACTACAATGTCATTATGGCCTCATGGAGTAAGGGCAGGCATAATGTAGTTTAGTATGTTTGCTCTTATAGACACATTTCATTCTGACTTGCATTATGATTCACAGTGAGGTTAGCTCAGAATAGTTTTCACATCAATAGAAAATTCCTTTCTTTGGATGTACTCATCCCTTGTCTTTAAGCTACAAAATTGAGAAAATCAAAAAGATACATTGACCTGCATCTTTCCTTGTATGTTCTAATCAGTTTACTGGAATGTTTGTCATTCAAGTTTCTAATTTAATAATTTAAAAGATAATGTATTTATTAGAGAAGGCCATCTTCATTTCTAAAGATAAAATTTGGATGTATAATAAGATTATTTTAGCTTTTAAGTTCTTTAAGTGGGTAATGAAATTCTTTTCTTTTTTTTTTTAATTTCTTTTCAGAGTAACAATATTCATTGTTTTTGTACCACACCCAGTGCTCCATGCAATATGTGCCCTCCCCAATACCCGCCACCTGGTTCCCCCAACCTCCCACCCCCTGCTTCTTCAAAACCCTCAGGTTGTTTTTCAGAGTCCATAGTCTCTCATGGTTCACCTCCCCTTCCAATTTCCCTCAGCTCCCTTCTCCTCTCCATCTCCCTATGTCCTCCATGTTATTTGTTATGCTCCACAAATAAGTGAAACCATATGATAATTGACTTTCTCTGCTTGACTTATTTCACTCAGCATTTTTCAAATGCCTCTTTTTTCAGTGGCTGGTTGTCTTAAAAAGAAGAAAATGCTAATATGGTTATGAATTCAACTCCCTGTGTTAAGTAAATTACTATTCCTTTCTTCCAAAATTATGGTTTTATCCAGAAGATACTAGTCCCCCCAAAAAGAACTGAATATTATCCCCTCATCATTGAGTTTGTTTCTTTTTTTTTTTTTTTTCTTGTGGAGCCCAGAATGTGGCTTGAACTCATGACACCAAGATCAAGACCTGAGTTGAGATCAAGAGTCAAATGTTTAACCCACTGAGCTGCCCCACAATTGAGTTTTCAAATGCAGAATGTAAAAAAGCAGAAATTTGATGTTATAGAGGAATATTGCAAAAGTAGGAAAAGAATACTGAATGGTCATACAGGAATAGATGGAAGATATTCTGAGTATGATGAACAATTTCTGGGTGATATTTTGAAGAACCTAGTGGAGAGATAAATGTTTTTTGAAACATTATTGATAAGATATACTTAAAATGAACTTTGAATAAATGGAAAGCTGAGACTGATGTTTTTATCCATATACTTCCATATATTTTGAGACAAAGAATTGACACACCAGAGTAGATTGGGTTTAGACAACTGTTTGGGACACACAGAAGATAGCCAAATCTGGAGGTGACAAAAAGAAAAATCTAAATAATGTTTTTACAGTTATTTTAAAAATAATTTTTAGTGATGAGAGACTAAAGATTTATAATAACTGCTGTGTGTAATTTATGATTTTTAACACTTCTAATTCTATTTAAATAAAATTTGTTAAAATTAAAAATTAAATATCATTTAAAAATCATCACATGGGCTCAGACATATTAGACAAATTAATGTTTCTAATTATAAAGATCATAGTAAAAGGATCTGTCTCAATATTCTAGAAGTAGGTATGCTGTTTCAGAGGAACAGTGCTTGTTATTACAGCTAAGATTCTGGCGCAGAGAGTGGGGAAGCAGATAAGCAGTATTTCTTATCAACTGATTCTTTAACAGGGTTGAATTCTCTCTTGTATTCTTTTGTCACAGAATAGTGCCACTAAATTATTGTAAAGACTCTCTTTTGTTGAAACATTTATTATTAGAAAAAGAATTAAAAAGTTCAATTTAAAAATAAAGTATGAACTCTTTTATCTTCCTAATTTTCTTAAATTTTATCTAGCATATATGGGGTGCCTGGGTGGCTCAGTGGGTTAAAGCCTCTACCTTCGGCTCGGGTCATGATCCTGGGGTCCTAGGATGGAGCCCCACATCAGGCTCTCTGCTCAGCAGGGAGCCTGCTTCCTCCTCCCTCTCTCTCTGCCTGTTTCTCTGCCTACTTGTGATCTTTGTCTGTCAAACAAATAAATAAAATCTTAAAAAAATTTTTTTATCTAGCATATATAGTATGTATGTATACACACACACACATATATAGTTAAAAACACATTAACTAATTTTATTTGAAATTTCTGATACTTGTAGGTATACCATAGCATTCCCAGAACTAATAGAATCTCACTAAGATTAATTTCCTGATAAATTTTTTGCAATTTTTCTGATGTGCTTAATAAAAATCATTAATTTGCAAAAAATTCTGAATCATACTATATATGTATTTTAAAATTACACTTTTACTTGCTTTTACTTAAATTTACTTTGTGATAAGAGGTTTCTGCAAATTCAAAGGAAATAGATCAAAGTCTCAAAATATCCAATGAGAATTATGATTAAACAATAACAGAAAGAGAAAAAAATATGTCAAAGAATGATCTAACTTTATATTAGGAAAGTATGTTATTCTTCTAAATAGTGAGTTTTTTCTTTGTTCTAATTTTATTTGTAAAAGTTCACAATACTGGGAAAATCCATTTTAGCTTTGAATATGACTTGAAGAAAGCTAAAATAAAGCACTTCAAATTAAAGAAAAAGGTTCTTGAGACCCAAGTAAAGGCCATTTTTAGGATTTAAAGATGGATATTATTTGAAACCTGGTACATCCCAAATATTTGTTGTTTGAAATTTGAATTATGATTGAAATTATCAGATGGTTCACCAAAGTATCAAGGGTTATCCAATATGCCAAATTGCTGAATGGACCTGAGGAGACAATAAATCTTGAATAAACAGTAAGTGTCTCCTTGAAAGCTGAATTAAATCCTCTTTATTAAATCAGTGACTATTCCAATTTATAGAAATCAATAGTGGACTTTTGAGTTTAATAAACTATAGGGATCTATATTAAGTTCTAAATATATCAAGGATAAAAACAAAAAACAAAAAGTGTAAAGACACTAGGGTTTGTTGTTGTTTTAATAAAAGTGAAAAAAATGCTAGACTATTTCCTTTCTTAAGACATTTTATCTGGGAAATGAAGTATAACATTAAAAAAAGAGAGAGAATGGAAGCACTGAATTCCTTAAACTATTCAAGTTTACAATATTATACAAAAACATTATACAAGAAATCAATTAGACAAGTTTGAAATTTAATAATTGTAACTACGTTCTTCCAAAGAAGGCAATAAAATCAATACTAAGACTTGTGTCATTCTCAAGAGTTTAAGGTGAAAAATATATCACTACATGAGGAGGCAAAAAATTTGCTCTATTGTTCTAACCCATTAACCATTTTCAAAAGCTACTGCTTTTCAGCAGCCAGAAATAGAGGTATTTATATAGGATTTAAAGATTGTCAATAAGTGGTGATATTGAAAAATTCCAAATAAGTTTCAAATCTAAACATGATGGTAATGCTCTGTGTGCTAGCTATATATTTCACTTTCTGTAACTAAATTGGAAAAAAAAAAAAACATTTTAAGCAGAAGCAACAGGATCTTAATCTAAACTTTTTCTTTAAGATTTCTATGCATACACACACACAAATACATGATATACATATATCTTAAAGAAAAAAAATATATGGCCAATGGATATACATGTGGTTTGGTGGTTTGGTGAGGTACTAAACAAAAAAGTAAGGTGATTTGGTGGAAGTACATATAATTAATAAATAGAGCCTCTCTGGAGACAGGAAAAAAATGCTTACGTGACCATATTAATGATACCAAATAAGTATTTAATTATAAATGTGTTAAAACTGTTTGGGGAGGGAAGGATAAATTTATGTGAGATAATTGTATATAAGCTAAATCCTTACTTTTTTATTAGCCCATTAACAGATAATATATGAGAAATCGGGGAAAGTTATGTAAAAATGATATTTAAAAATATCTGGAAAATAGAAGTAGCTAAAACAAAACAAAAGTTAAGGGTTGTCTCCACAGAATAGAGAGAAAGAGTAGGGAGAATTGGGGAAGCTATTCCTATTTTTTGTTATCCATTTTATAAATACCTTCAAAAAATGTTTATTGAGTGTATGTAAAATTTTGATAAAAATGAAATTTATTTTTAAAAAGTGGGCACATATTCTTTGACCACACTATTACAAAAAGGAACTGATTTTTAAAATGATCTATATGAAAATTACCTAAACAAAGTATTTTCTAACTAATTTTTGTTAAAATATACTCAAAAATCACATAAAAGTGTAATTAATATCTATAGTTTTAAAGCCTGTTATCTTTTCAAAGTACCACACTTCATGTTTATAGTACAAATCTTAAATATATCCCTCATATTATAAAAGTAAAGCATTATCAGTTCCACTATTGCTGACCTTGCCGTGTCTCCGTAGATTAAAAAAATTGATTTGAGTGTCGGTAGTCCATTAATACTGTGATATCCTATAGCGAATGTTTATTATTTTCTTGCGGCTTTTATCATCTTCTTTGGGAACAATGACATTCCCCATAGTAGATCAAAGATCTTCGGGGAACGACTATTCTATCACAGGAGATCCTTTTGAAATTCACAGCAACCCAATGACAGAAATATTTCTTACCACAGAGAGGGCTTTAACAAGAAAGCAAAACAAAGGCACTTTTGAAATTTCCCCTTGAAATCTCCTTGTACCTCTATATGGGGACTTTGATTCAAAATAAATACAGAGCCATATGAAAATCCACTGAAGTTAAACAGGATAGGCCAGTCAGGTGCACCTTTTCTTCAGACCATTTATTTACCCTATTACGTATTAATATTTCTTTAATACTAAGTTGAATGAAACTGGATTACTTAAGGTGAAATTGTGTTTTTTGGTTTGTTTTTTTGTTTTTGCTTTTGTTTTTCCCTGATACACTGCAGTATCTGCAAACAAGTACCTGGGAAATTTGATATTCCTAAGAATTTGTTCAACTCCAGGGACTTGAGAGATTTTATGAAGATTTACCTGCGAGGTTTTCTTTGAGAAATAATAAGGCTAAAGTGATTGAATCCTGCTGACTGCAGAAGAAAGGAATAGAATTATCACTTATATAAGGAAAGGTAATGCATACCCGAAGTCGAAACCAAAAGAAGTAGGAACTTCAAGTGCTTGGCTGAATGTACAAGGACACAGCAAGTAAATGTACCACGTAAGTGAAGTTAAGTGGTACTGTTCACCACCATCCCTTAATTGTTAAAGTGTGTGCCTTCACGAAGAGCCAGAGCCAAGCAGAGCCATTCCAGGTCATTTATTGGGCACTTCATATGTGCTGGGCTGATTTCATCACTCTACCAGAACTTGCCTTTTTCATTCCTGACTAAACGTTTCTGTTTAATAGTGTCTCCCATCTGGAATACTTTTAAGCCTTTTTCTCCTCCCCAAGACGTGACCCCTTTTTCTTCCAATAAATGTCTGTGTTGAATCTGTACTGCAAAGTCTTTTTTTCCCAGTCCACAGTTGCTATCCCTTTAAAAAAAATCTTCCCAGGTGAGTAACCTGCACCATTCATTTAGGTACTTATTATAGACATCTAGGAATGTTTTATAGAAGTGGTAGAGTGGAAACTCCCTGGACTTAAAAAACAGTTCTGATTTTAAATTTCACCCCCATCACCTCCTTATGTGATGACTTTGAACAAATTCTCAGCATCTCTAAGGCTAATGTCTCCTTATTTACAAATTGGGAATAACGCCAACTTTTCTAAGTGGTTACATGGATTAACTGATACAATTTAAGGCTCCTGCCTGGCTCAGTGTCTGCACATGATAGTATGAGACAAATGTTTGGTCCCTTTCCTTTCAATTCCTGGCTCAATTATAAAATCCTGGAGGACAGAGAATTGCCTTACTTTGTACCCTGTTCAGTGTCTGACAGTAATTAAGTACCTTGCAGACACTTACTAAGTACTTGTTTGAATGAATGTATCAGCTGGGTGCTATGAGGAATCCCTGATGGGCTCTCTATTGAGTGCTCTCAGCAACTACAGGGACTCTTTATATGTATTAGAACAAACCCATCACAAGGGAAACAACCTATTGACTGAAGGTCAGTACTATCATTTTTCAGTATTGAGGAAAACATGTTTATGTTTTTAAAAGGGGGCAATAAAATCATTATTTTGACCTCATGGCACATTGTTTGGTATTATGTTCAGTATATAAACCTGACAGACACAGATCAAAAGGAAAAACAAAACTGTAGCCAAAATGTGCCAACGTTTTGCAAGGTCAGAGATTCTCCTTTATTAATAATCCCCAAGTGGAGTTCTTCATTATCCATTTTCCATATTGGTAAATTGAAAATATGTGGAAATCGAGATATTATATAGTATATATATAGCTATATGAGGCAACTAACTTTCAGAAATTCGTGGTTGTTTTTATAAGGCACCCAGTTTACCTTATTTTCCTGATTTCTCATTTTGGTAGAATTCTGCTCAGTTGGTTAGTAGAAGAACCTATAAAACATAACTGATTCACAGGGCTGGAGTGGTGGCGCTCCAACGTGAGCACAGATCAGAATCTGGCAGGGGTGGGGGGGGTGTAGGGCTCTACCCCCTCAGTTTCTGATTCAGTAGAGCTGAGGTGGGGTCCAGGAATTCTACCACTTTTCCAGCTGATGCTCACACAGTTGATCCAGGGACCACACTGAAAACCACGATAATAAAAAATAAAAATGAAATCAACCCTCATGCTTAGAGGGCATTAGATTTTTATTATGTTCTGGCAATAATTCCAAAGTGCAAAACTGTTCTTAAGGACAGTGATGTCTAGGAGGAGAAATTTGGAGTTTCTGATAATTCAAATACTTAAAGACCCAGACTTGAGTTACCATCGTCTCAGAATATTCAGACTTAAAGTAAACTTGGAAAATACTCCTTCAGTTATATTTTAAACAGTGTTTTGACTTCGGATAATGTAACATTATCTTCAAAATCTTGTCTCTTTCTACATAAGTGGAGTACAGAGAAAGTGAATTTAAAGTTAATAGTTACCTAGGTGATTATTTTTAATGCCCTCTTCTAATTTGATCAGTTATACATTTGAATTGATAATACAGTCTATTTTAAGGATAATGGAATATAGTTTTCCTAAGTAAGAGTCTTTTCACACATAAAAAATCACACATTTGGAGTTTTAAATTAGCATTTTTTTAAGTTCATGGTATGTGCTACAGAGGTCCAACATCATTAGATATTTTCAGAAAAAAAGCTGCTAAAGTGATTTGCGCAAGTTCAATTAAAAAAATAGAATTTGACAATTTAAGAGGAACCCAAATAAGCCTGCTTGAGGTACATTTTTTTTAAAGACCATATTTTATATATCAGGCACACTACATCTTAAATACTGGAAATGTAAAGCCCACTTAAATTTGAATGAGAATTGATTTTCCATTTAAATTCTAAAATAACAGATTGAGTACAAAGTTTATTTTTGCATGAGGCATCAGAAATACCTGTAGGGAAATCTACTAAACCCTTTTAGTAAGCTTACTTCTTGATAATTTTATAGGCTATCATATTTTGTAAATTCTAGAAATAACTATGTTCTTTCACAGGCTTATTGTTAAGATGGGTCAGGGTTTCTTAAAACAGATGACCAAGTCGATTCATTAACTCACCAGATATACATGAGCATCTTAACATATACAGACATAGTTCTAGGCAGTGCATTTACAACAAAGGTTTAGACAAATCCAAACTTCATGCATTAGTTTTCTACTGCTATTCTAATAAATTACCACAAATTTAGTGGCTTAAACCACAAAAATCTTACAATTCTGTAAGTCAGAAATCCAATACACTTCTCACAAGGTTGAAATCAAGAACTTGTTTAGGCCCTAGGGAGGATCAGTTTCCTTCTTAAGATTATTGGTAAAATTCAGTTCTTTGTGGTCTTAGGAAATTAATTTCCTTCAGGTGAGTGCCTTCCCAGCTTTCCCAGGCAGATTACACTCTTTGGACCATGTCTCCCTTCTTCCATTTTCAAGTCAGCAACAGCAAATTGAATTTCCTTCCTGCTTTCCATCTCTCCTATCTTTCTGTCTCATCTCTCTCACCCAGTCAAGGAAATTTCTCTGCTATTAAGGCCTCATATGATCACACTGGGCCTACCCCTACAATCCAAGATAATCTCCCTATCTCATTGTCTGTGTCCTTAATCACACCTGCAAAGTTTATCCTCCCCTGTAAGGTAACATATTCACCCGGACAGGGAATTAGGACATGTGAGTCTCGATAGCAGGCAGGAGGTGTTATTCAGGTCACCATACCTCAGAAAACTTATATCCTGGTGGCAAAATTAGGTGATAAAAAAGAAACAAATGTAAAATTTCAAGTAATGGGAAGTGAAGTTGAATCATCTTGATTTCAGACAGGATACAAATGGTAATGGGTTTAACTGAAGAGAGCTAATAAAGGGATTTTTATACGGAGATATAGACAGGGTTAAAGAAATAACAAAGGCTGAGAAAGCACTCAGGGACCAGCAAGAGTGGGGAGCTATAACCATTCTAAGCCTAATGGGCAAGTAAAGAGAACTGTGTTAATAGAAGGAAACAGGAACTAGGGCCACAGGAAAAATACCATCAGATGGGAGCTGTGGCCCGAAAGGAGAGCCGCCATTGCTGAAAGAGACTCAAGACATAAAGGAAGCAAGGACGTAATAAAAACCCTGAACTGTCTTTCTTTCCACTCAGGTCTCTTGCCAGTGCTCCCACTGACCAATCCTGACCAGTATCCAAGGGATGATGAAGACTGGAGGAGGCAGTCTACAAAAGTCAGTTTTAAAAGATTCACTCAGAGTTGTCGAAAGAGATTAGAGAATGGATTCAAGGGAGGAAGGAAGAAGGAAAATTATCTGCGCAAAAGTCTCAGTACAAAAGAGAGAGAGAGAGAGAGAATGAGGGATTGGGAAGGGAGCAGATTTATGTTAGATTAACTAACGAAGAAAAACCTCTCTGAGGAGACAATAATTGAGCAGAGGCCTGAAATTAGTGAGGAAGTGAGCCTTGCTCTTGCTCCAGGAAGACGGAGTGTCAAGGGCAAATGCCCTGAGGAAGGGACTGCTTTGGGTTCTATGAGGAGTAGAGAGGCCTGGGTACTTGGAGTAGAGAGAATTAGAAGGAGAGGGAATGAGCTGGTGTGAAGTTGGTGTCAGACCATATAGAAATCAAAAAATTTTACTCTCAATGTAGTGATAAACCACTGGACTGTTTGGAGAGGAAAAAGAAACAATAAACTTGTATTTGTAGGTCACTCTAGGTTTGGAGAATTAACTGGAGAGGACAAGAGAGAAGGCAGGAATACCATTTAGAGACCCATTGAAATTGTCTGGGGAAGAGTCTGGTGGTATAGACCAAGGTAGCAGCAAGGAGTATCATAAGCATTGATAATACTCAGCATATATCTGATGATAGAAAAACACTGAACTAGTTGAACTAGTGGATGGATTAGATTTGACATCAAAGATGCTCTTAGGCTCATGGACTAAGAAACTGGAGGAATAACAGTTGTGGTATTTTCATGCACTTTGTCTTTTAAAGTCATTTTAATAGATGCTCAGTAGCGAGAGGAGTTCCAACCACACTTGTCATTCTACTTAGAATGGAAAATTCAGATTTTTTTTTTTTTTAATACACTAGAGATGAGGTCCTTGGGTTTTCTTTAGGCGATACTGAGAGGGTCAAAGGCAGAACTAGCCAGTGGTACTCCAAAGTCACGATTCTGTTCCTTCATTACTGGAAAGATCAACACATTTATCTGCTTACATTAATAGTGTTTAAAATTAAACCTAAACCTACTACTTACCATCTGTAGCACCTTAGTTAAATTACTACTTAATTACTTTAAGTTACAAATTCCTAATCAGTTAGACATTATAATACTTGTTACACTATTGGGTTGATATGGTGATTAAGTGAGATATGTACAAAGTACTTAGCACTGTGCCTGGCTGGTTATAAGCACTTAATGAAACTTAGTTCTATTTATTTCATACACTAGAGTTCTATACATGATTTTCTTTGAGGTAAATATTTTACCAGTAGATACTTAAATATATTGGACACTAATAGTCCACAATCATCCAAATGATTTTCAAAAGCCATACTATTTACTTACTCTCCAAGTCTTTGAGGAAAAACATGAACAAGGAAAGTGACATTTGTAGATTTCATTTGATTTTTTTACCTTCTGTATTATAGTTCTAAAATGAAATTGTTATTACTGACCTTTGTAGGAAAGATACAGTTACTCTAAAGAAAAACAGTAATACTAGATTTAACTTCCATCTACCCTGGCTTCAATTGTTGTGCTGTCCAACAGTGTCTGTGAATTAGATATCAAATTGATTTATGCTGGGGAAAAATTGTTACAAACCCAACAACTTAAAATTGAACAAAAGATTTGTTTCGTCTTTACTCGTCACTTCAATAAGAGGGCTAGCTCAGGTTGAACTCAGGAATTCCTAAGTCCTTGTTAAAGTGCTAAGTTTTACTAAACACATTAGGTTTTCTTTCCCCATTCTCTTTTATGAAGTGTCCTCTCCATTCAGTTCCATATACCTGAAGAGTGAAACTATTGCCATAGATTCTAACAAAAGGTCCAGGAATCTTGACCTTTACATCAAATGGTATTCAGTCCTCTTTAAATAAGTAAACAGAATATTACTTTGGGTTACTCCCACAAGCCCTCATGGCCATTTTATAGAAATAAGAACTCAAGAATCAAAAATGATATCATAAAGCCCTAGATTGGTAGTGCTTACTAGTTAATTACATGAAAAAGATTTTTAAAAATCTTTTTTTAAAAATGACCCAAAATACATGCACACACATACACACCACATGCATCACAAATAAGAGTTAAAATAAATTGTCATCTTGAATATTTTTAAAGAAAAATAATGTATTGAATAGATAAAATGATTCTCAGTATTGAATCGGAGAACTTTAGGTAAGATGAGGACTTAAACCATCCACTGAACCGGATTCTGTTAAGGTTGCCTGGGGCGGAGGAGGGTGTGTGTGTGTGTGTGTGTGTGTGTGTGTGTGTGTGTAAACAAAGCCAAATTGCCATGGGCTCAATGGGGAGTGACTAGGAGGACAGAGTCCTCTTCTCTCTGAGGATGATTAGGAGGGATCTAGATAGAAGCTCTGGAAGGATGTAACTTTAGGGAAGTGTTGTTTGTTCATTTGTTTATATATATATACACACATATATATGTGTATATATATATACACATATATATGTGTATATATATACACATATATGTGTATATATATACACATATATATATTTATTTATTTTTTAAGTAACCTAAAACCTAGTGTATCTCTAGACTGAAAGGAGCCAATAAAGAGGTAAGTACCAAAGGCAATTTTAAATTGATAACATGATAAAACTTCAAAAGAAAACCAATGACCACCTAGTTTCAATTTGACAGATTGCATATACTTGCTGGTTGGTGATGAAATATGCTTTGGAATTAATTTTCCCTGAGGTTATTTATATGCTGAATCTAAAATCTTCAATGAATGCTTTTCCATTAATATTAAATTTAAAGTTTTGTTTCTGAAGTACTATGAAAAACTTTCATATGACAAAATGGGGGACACTTTTGCTCTAGAATCAGATAAACATGGTTTTAAATGTTGACTTCTTTATACTATGACTTTCAGGAATGACTCTGAGCCTCAACTCCTTCATCCAAAAAATGAGGATAGTGACAGAATGTTTCTTAAAGGTGGTCGTGAGGATGAAAGGATTAATACACCACATGAAAAGGAGGGAAAGCAGACCCAGGCCCATGTTGGACAATCAGTATTAGCTACTTTTGTTGTTGTTGTTGTTTACTTATTTCACATATAAATGAGATATTTCTAATTCAAACATAACATAAACATAGAGGTAAAATTAAAATGGGACTGAGAATTCTGAGTTAGATGGGGCTTCTTCCAGGAGAAGCTACTAACTACAATAAAGAAGGGACAGTGATCCCTCTAAAACATGTACTACTGCCCCTCAGAGACTGAAATCAATGTTCAAAAAACTTCTGAATTGTTCTATGAAAAATGTTACCATCAGAATATTAGTGATTTTGTTACATATATTATGGTTCTATCCTAAATGTACCAGAAGGATTATTAATGGACTTTCTACCCTAATTCCACTTCTGGGAGTCTATGCTGGTAGTCTATACACCATTGCCCCACATTGTCATCAGAAATATGAGATGGTAGATTTTAAATTTGTGTTTTATGTTTTAATTTGATAAAGTTTCTTTTGCCAGTGAGTTTTAATGAACTAGCATTTCTCAAAGAACTAAATAAAGGGCTGCATTTTTTTCTTTTTAATTTGTGCTTTAGGACATTGTTTTACTTCAGGCTTAACACATAAAAGGAGGTAAACCAAATGAGATTATTGAGTGGAAATCTCTTATCATTATCAACTCATAATTATCCAATTTGCAGCTTATTTGGAAAATATTTCTTTCAGGTTAACTGACAGTGTTTAGATTATTCTCTTTAATTAAGGTTGTGGTTATCAATTTTCTTTACTGGCAGCGCATATTCTACTTAAATACTCATTTGCCTATTAATTGTTGATTATTTAATAATTAATGACAGCTTACTTCTGTGCAATTCATTATTATGACTGCGATTAGCTCTGAGTTTGCAGGTACCTAGGAGGATGAAGTCCAAAGCCATAACTCAAGATTTCTGGGTACTGTCTTAAAAAGAGGTCCACTCCTAATATAGATGCTGGGTTAGTCTAAAAAGCTATTTATCCTCCTAGAATGCTTTGCAGGATTGAAGGGGCTACTGAGACAGCTTCCCATCTCCCAAAGGATAAGACTTTACAGAATGACTAATGCTGGAACTAAATTGTTACATTGTTAACACATTTCCAGAAACATAAAAAGTGACTCCAAAGCCAAATAAAACTAATTAATGACATTTACAATGTCAAGTAGCCATTTTACTTTCTACAAGTATTAAAAAAAATCTAGATTTAATTTTTTATGGAGTTTTATGGATAATCATTGAGCTGCAAGAGTAAAAATGTTTTGCCTTATGACATAAACTCTTTGACCAAAATTTCTACTGTTGAAAAAAATTTTTTTGTAATTCTGAAAAAAAATCCATAGGGCTTTTTAAAAATAGTTCAATATAGTTTTAAAAATCTAGTAAGGCGGGACGCCTGGGTGGCTCAGTTGGTTAAACATCTGCCTTCCGCTCAGGTCATGATCCCAGTGTCCTGGGATCGAGTTCCACATCGGGCTCCTTGCTTGGCAGGGAGCCTGCTTCTCCCTCTGCCTCTGCCTGCCTTTCTGTCTGCCTGTGCTCGCGCTCTCTCTCTCTCTCTGACAAATAAATAAAATCTTAAAAAAAAAAAAAATCTAGTAAGGCCAACATGAAAAGATGTTCAATATCATTAGCTATCAGGGAAATGTAAATTAGAACCACAATGAGATATCACTATATACCTGTCAAAATGTCTAAATTAAAAAAAAAATAGTGATAATATTGAATGCTAGTGACAATGGCAAGACATTAGATTACTCATATATCAATAGTTAGATTATAAAGTGGTATAGCCATGCTAGAAAAACCATAAAGCAGTTTCTTAGAAAACTAAGTAGGTACTTAGCAAACAACATAGCATTTGCACTATCAGGCATTTAGCTCAGAGGAGGAATAAAAATTATGTCACACAAAAACCTATACGTGAATGTTAATAGCAGCTTTATTTGTGATAGCCCAAAGTGGAAGCAACCAAAAGGCCCTGGTTTAAACAAACATATTAAATAAATTTATTTAAAATATATATATTAATATATTTTATTATATAAATAAACTGGTATATCTGTGCCATATGTATTAGTCATCTGGCACTACCCTAACAAAATACCATTAGAGTGGATGGTTTGAAGAACAGAAATTTATTTTTTTTGTATTTCTGGAGGCTGAACATCTGAGATCAGTGTGCCAGCATGTTTGTGTTTTGGTGAGAGCTCTCTTCCTATTGTGTCCTCACATGGCAGAGAGAGAAATCTTTCTCTCCTTCTTCTTATAAGGCCACAGTCCTATTGGATTAGGGCCTCATCCTGACAATCTAATTTGACTTAATTATCTCCTGTCATAGTCACATTGGGGGTTAGAGCTTCGACATACAAATTTGTGGAGGACAAAATTCAGTGCATAGCACTATAGATTCCACTCAGCTGAAGAATAATTTAAATGGTCTTCAGAGTATTATGCTAAATTTAGAAAAAGAAAAAAAATTAATCCCCAAAGATTATGTACTATATAATTCCATTTATATGATATATATGGAATGACAAAATTACAGAGCAAGAGAGCAAATTATTGGTTGGCAGAAATTAGAGCGGTGTGTGGGAGGGAAGGGTCTGGGATAAGGTGGCCCAAAGGATCCTCTTGACGGAACTGTTCATTCTTGACTATCATGGTGGTTATATGCATCAATACATGTGATAAAATTGCACTGAGCTAAATAAAGACACATAAACATACAAGTGAATGCATATAAAACAGGTGAAATCCAAAAAAGGCTAGTAGATTGGATTAATGTTAATTTTCTAGTTGTAGTATTACACTGCTGTTACATAAAATGCTTCTATTATAAAAATGGGTAAAGAGTACACTGTGTTACATGTAAATATGCAATTATTGCAAAACAAAACTTTTATTTTAAAAAAATCCTAGAGAAAACCTAATAAGGCCAATTTTATATAAGTCAAAGTATGATGATAGATTAGTTTTGGCTTTTAAGTAAGATACTAACATGGTAGCTCCATGTTTTATCATCAGTTCCCAACTGCTCAAAGTTTAAAATCTATTATAAACATGCCCTCTGCTTTTCTTGAATTTATTTATTTTCCTTTCTTCCTGCCTGCCTGCCTTTTCTGCCTTTCCTTCCTTCCTTCCTTGGGTCAGAGGTGGAGAGGAGAAGGAAAATGCAGATGAAAGAAACTGAGAAATTAAATCTGAATTCCTAATTTCTTAGGAGGAGAAAGACCAGTAGCTTTCAATCTACTACTGTTCCAATACGCTCTATAAAATTCTTCTTTGAAGATATATTAGGTGCCTAAAAGGAGAAAAAAAAAGTTTTATTTTTTTCACTGTAATATAAATTGACAAGCCTCTCTTGACTCTGATTTTGAAATTTGATAAAGGAAATCCACTGGATTCATTTTATAAGTATTTTCTTGAATACATAAAGAAAATCAATGGCTCTAAATAGTCTATTTAACTATACATATATAAAGATTATGCCTTAGTTTTTAGGCAATACATTTTTCCTTCTAACCCTTTGAGAGAGCCATTAATAAAAAAAAGTTGTTAAGAATAGAAAAATAGTATTTTCTGTATGAAATATGTCTTATTTCTAATTAGTGATGTTTTCCTAGGAGAGAGGAGTTTGGCAGAGCAACAGTGAATCACTGAACTGGAAAAAAAAAAAAAAAGTTGAGCATGGCAATGTATTTTTAGGATGCAATTCCAATATTCAATCTAAGTTTCAGTTAACTTTATTTTCCCTAAACTTTAGCAATTTGTATCAATTCTTCTGAAACTTATTTGGTACTGGTTCAATTAGTTTCCCTTTATCTTAACAGATTCCTTAAAGTGGCAGTCTACTTTCTATACTAACCACTTATCCTTTGAAATTTGTTTTGGGGGGGGGGGCACCTGGGTGGCTTAGTCGGTTAAATGTCTGCCTTCAGCTCAGGTTAGAATCCTGGAAGTCCTGGGATCCAGCTCACATCAGGCTCCCTGCTCAGCAGGGAATCTGCTTCTCCCTCCACCACTCCCTCTGTTTATGCTCGCTCTCTCTCTCAAATAAATAGTCTTTAAAAAAAAAAATTCTTTTGGGATTAATCCATTCACAAGTGTATGAGTAACTTTGGGAGAATTTAAGTTGAGAGACTCTTACGGTGTATACTTTCAAACTTTAAAGTTAAAGAGGAAATCTCTTGGCCCTGAGGTCATGAAGTGATAATACAGCTCAATTTTGCCCAAATTTGTGTAATAGTGTCATTAGGGGACAGACAATGTCTGTGACCTTAAGTAATCTGCTAGAAGGTAAATCACAAAGATATAATTAAATGAGACTCCAATAATTTTCTAAGAAACAAGTCAATTTCAGAACTATATGGAATGAAATAACTTGGAATTTCGTTACGAACACACCCCAGGGCATACAAAACCATGGCTATGTGACCAGTGGAAGGGATGTGAACTGAGTCATGCGGTACTTAAATTCAGTTCCCTTTCTATCATTAATTAGTTATATAACCTTGGACAAGTCACCGAGTAGTATTGAGTATTGCTACTTTTGGAAATGGGTACCAATATATCCCTCTATGAAAAACACTAATTATATGCCTCACCTCTGACACCCCCTTCTTCATAAACCAGCTTTTCTCTCTGCCTTCCACTTCATAGGCACTGAGTCGGACAATATAATATTTCAACAAATATTTATTTACCAGGAAATATTTTAGGACAAAACCGACAAAACTCATGTGTTCATGGAACTTCCATTCTAGTGAGGTATCAAGAGGATAGAGATAAAATAAACAAATAGACAAATGTATATAGAATGCTTGGTGAAAATAAGTGCTTTGGAGAAATTAAAACCATGCACAAGCTTAGGGAATATTGAAAGAAACTGCAATTTTAAATCTGATGGTCAGGAAAGGCATCACTAAGAAGATGACAAAAGAAGATGGCAAACACTTGAAGGAAATGAGAAACTAAACCACACAGACATCTCAGATAAAAACATTTAGGTCAGGAGGAAGAACCCACCAGTTGAGTATGTGTCCGACACGTGTGAGAACAGTGAAAAGTTAATGTGCCTGGAACCAACTGAATAAGATAAAGAGTAAAAGGTTATTTGCTCAGAAATGGGTGGGCTATAGGTAATACAGAACCTTGTAGAATGTTGTAAAGAAATCTGAGTTCACTGCAAGTGAAATAGAAAACCTGACCAGAGAAGTGACATGATCTGACTTAAATATTTAAAAGATGATTCTACTTTTTTGACTGACAATAGACTGCAGACAGATAGGTAGATGCAGAGGGCTGAATAATCCAGGCAAGAGGACATGGTGGTTTCACTTGGATGGACTTGGAAGGACTCAGCAGCCAGAACATTCTGCATGTTATTAGGAAGTAAAGCTAAAGGGATTTGTTATCAGATTGGATATGGGCATACTGGACAGAGATAAATCAAATATGACTCCAAGGAAAATCAGGCATTTAAGTTTGGGCATTTTACATTTTAAAGCCTATTAGACATTGAAGCCAGGTATGCAATAGGTGGTTGGATATGTAAGTCTATAATTCCAAAGAGGAATATAAATGAAAATAATTGCTCAAAGCTAAGCTAATCAGATTCTATCTCCTGGGAACTGGATTTATGACACCAGAACTGATCCTAGCTGACACTAGACTTTGGGTCAGAATTAATTCCTCCAAAACACAACATTACAACAGAATTCCTAATACCGTGAAGCAGGAACTAAATGCTTACAAGGAAACCTGTCTATAAAGTAACAGAAAGGAGAATGAAACAGGTGCACAGCTATGATGTGTACTCAAACGCATGGAAATACCAGATGACCAGCAATTTGATGGACATTCTTGAAATTAGATTCTGTAATTCATTATAATAAATAAGTAGGTTATATGAAATTTTCTTTTTTTAAAATCAAATTATTGCAGATAAACATAGCCCTATACAAGGTTGCCATGAGGCTTAAATTAGATAATGCTTGTTAAAAAACAAAAACAAAAACAAAAACAAAAAACAAAACGAAACCTGGGGCTCCTGGGTTGCTCAGTCGTTAAGCGTCTGCCTTTGGTTCAGGTCATGATCTCAGGGTCTGGGATCCAGCCCTGTACTGGGTTTCCTGCTCAGCAGGAGGCCTGCTTCTCCCTCTCCCACTCCCCGTGCTTGTGTTCCTTCTCTTGCTGTCTCTCTCTATGTCCAATAAAGAAATAAATAATAAAAACATAAAAAATAAAAAGTTAAAAAAACCTCTAAACTTTTAAGACATGAAATTGTAAGGCATTTTAATATTTCAAAGTAGTTGAAAAGTGCTGAGAAGAAAACTTGGCTTCCAGGATTATATATAATATTTAACTTTCCAAGTTAAACCTGCATTATAACGCAGCTTTAAATATACTTGAATATGATGAGATATTATATATTTACAAAAGCCATTCAAAACCGTTAGGTTCTTTCAGTGAGAATTGTTACTGATAGCTCAGTCACAGTCTGGATTGTTTTCTTGATCCAGGAGATTATATTTAGGGGAAATTTGCCTGTAGATGCAGCATAATAGGATCCATTTTCCTTTTAAAATGTATGAGAAGCTCAAGCCATGATAAACTATTGAGCACAAGTGGGCACACTGAGCTTCAGCATATAAAATGTTTTATCAACTTAAATCTTATAATTTATTGATTATACATCCAGCCACTGAAAAATTATTCCTTCTCTACTCCTGTGATATACAAGATGCTTTAAGAGATGCTTGCCCTTTATAACATTTGACTCTATGCTGTGATTCAGTTTCTTGGGCAATATGTACATATTGATAAAATATCCCTTAGGGCATGAATTGTTGAAAATAATTATATTGGTGATTTAAAAGCCTATGGAAAATTTTTATTACCTGAAATAAATTACATTTTTAGAGTGCTATAGTCCATAATATTCTTAAATTAAGCACTTGCCTATATCTCATTCTTCCTGAGAAAATATAAAGCAATTAAATAGTAAATACATTGCAGCTAATTTGTTATTATATAAACAAGAAGGTTAGGAAATCATTTGACAACTAAAATAAAATATTAATAAGTGAAAATATTATATTTATGAGCCCAATTATTAAGTTATATATAGCTATCTTTACATGAATTTCAGATGTTTTTAAAAATAATTTAAGATATTTCAACTGGGGGTAAAAAAAAACAAATTCACTTTTCTGGTTTGCACGCTCAAATAGGAGACAGTAAATCTTTTCTATATTGTTTTACAGATTTAACAAATTATAGAGATTTTATTTATTTATTTGAGAGGGAGAGAGAGTGGTGGGGTAGGAGCAGAGGGAAATGGAGATAGAGAAGCTCAAGCAGACTCTGAGCTGACCACGGGCTCAATTTCTCAACCCTGAGATCATGACCTGAGCTGAAATCAAAAGTTGGGCACTTAACCAACTGAGCCACCTCAGTTGAGATTGGCCGCAGATTTAACAAGTTTAGAGGTGTGTGTGTGGTTTTCTATAATGAAGAAAACTACTTGAGAAAATTATATAATGTGCAAAGATTGAATACATGTTCTTTCTATTCACTTGGGTATTTTTCAGAAAGTAGCAGTCCACTGAATGATTTGTCAGTCATTTTCAGGAATATTTAAATGCTGCTCTGTTTTTGCAGTTTGAGAAATGACAAAGAACTAAAAAGGTTAAGCTTTTATTTTATTATTTTTTTAAATGTTCCCTTTCCATTGTCTGTTTTTGCATGGCCAAATGAAAGCAGCTTTCAAAGGGTACAGCAGACTGAACTTACACCATAAAATATGTTGGTTTAAGATATAACCTTGGCAATGATTTTTGTAATAGGATTCACATACAATCTGATTTCTTAAAAGATTGGTATATCCAATATTTCTCTCCTCCTCCACCTCTTTCTCTGTAAGATCCTAAGCTTAAACTGAACAATCTATTCTTCTTCACAAATAGCAAAGAAATAGCTGAATCAGACACTCTGCCTATATTGAAGATGAATTTATAAGAGATGTTTGTTCTATATTCTCTAAATCATAAATTAACTTGTTGAATTCCATGATTCACCATCAAAAATGAGTGCATCCTGCTTGTAGTGATCACATTTTTCTTACCTATGTATCTGTTCATCCTTTTGACTGACTAACCACACACATATACGTATTTGTGGACTGATTTCTTGAAGTAAGGTATATAGCTAATGCTATCAACTGAAGCAAACTGTCTTTAAGTAAGTAAATTTAGTCTAAAATTTCTTAATGATTTTTTGTTATAATAAAATTTAAATGTTTCAAAATTTGACTATTAACTAAAGCCTGTCCATCTATTACTCAGCTTCACCCATTATCTACTCATGGCAATTTGGGCCAGGTGTATATACTCATACTCTCGCTATCATGAATTACTTTGAAATAAATCCCAGACATCATATCATTTTAGTCATTTATTTTTCAGAACTCATTTCTAAAAGATAGGTACTTTTAAAATATAATCAATATAAAAATCATATCTAGAAATAATTAATAATAAGTCCTTAATATCATCAAAATTTCAGTGAATATTCAAATTCTCCAATAGATCATGATTCATATACCTTAATTTTGTAGTTCATTTCTTTGAATCAGTATCAATCAGGACATGCATTGCTATACATTAGATTTTTAAAAATCTGTATTAATCTATGGGTTTGTCTTCTCTCTTTTGTTTATTTCTCTACCTTATTTCTCTGTTGGTGGTGGTGGTGACATTGCA
The DNA here is from genome assembly GCF_022355385.1 of Mustela nigripes. Classification (NCBI taxonomy): domain Eukaryota; kingdom Metazoa; phylum Chordata; class Mammalia; order Carnivora; family Mustelidae; genus Mustela; species Mustela nigripes. The sequence continues at coordinate 157,212,701 of NC_081557.1, read as the reverse complement.
GAAACAGAAACAAAAAACAAACATACAAAACAACAACAACAGCAAAAAGCAACAACAAAACAAAACTCAGATCTATTTTCAAAAGAAAAGCTTACACAAACTTTAGCACATTCAGAGAAGAGCACCCAGAATGGAAAACAGACTCTAAATAATGTTATGGAGAGTGACTAGAAGATTAAAACAAAACAAAACAAACAACAACAACAACAAAAACAAGAGACCAGCAGATTCAGATGATTTTGATGGCTATCTTCAAATACTTCCAAGTCAAAATAAAAATTAGCACCAAGAAGTCGGTGATGGATGGAATCTGTTTGGAGACATAATTTTAATTAATTTAACTATTTGACAATTAGAACCATTGAAAGAGAAATCAGCACCTGTAGTGTATGAAAGCTTTGTCATTGATGCAATTCATGAATGTATATCTTAAAAGAATCACAGGCTTTCTTTTAAAATAATGAAAAACAGTAATTGCTGGCTGTGTTTCAGAAGAAAAGTTAGAATATAGGCAAACTCTATGTTCCTTTCTTAATATTATTTTCTCTTCGGAGTCCCACTTCTACTGTGCCTCCTACGAAATGCATCCGTGATTTATGCCCCCCAACCCATACTCATACCCCTTGCTCACATTAGTTGTAGTGATAAACTGATTACTAAGATGTTTATCATGTTCTGGCTTCTCAACTGATATGAATTCCAAGTTCAAGTCTCATGAAAAAGCATCTATTTAGTGGAATCCAACTTATTTCGAACTCTGTGAGTTAATGTACTTGGTTCAATCATCAAACCTACCAAATTCACATGAATCAGAGACCTTAGTCAATGGTAAACTAGTAATAACTTCAAGAATATGGGAAATGAAAAGCTTCTTACCAAGCGGGGAGAGAAATGACACCAAGGGCAACTGTCCACATCCTTTTCTCCTGGACAGACAAGCACCTCTGGCCCAGAACAGATAAGGTCTCTAAGTAAGGCTTGTGGGGTTCCTCGAACTGCAGTGAGTATATAAACTCTGAGACTTCTTTTATACCCCAGATAATTTAAATGATATTCCTTATAGATTGCCACCCCTTACATGTTAGAGGATCCTTGGGCAGGATAGCATGCTGAGAGCATTCAGAAATAAGATCTCTTCCTCCTAGTATACATGTATCCTTAGTCTGTTTACACAGAGGCCCAGTGGACAAGGAGAATACGCCTGGGTCACCTGTCTTTTCTTTCTCCCAAACCCATTCTCCTAGTGAAGAGAATGAAAATAGAGTAGACCACCTGCTTTAACTCCTTTCTTTCATTTAGCTGCAGGGATTTGGAAACAATGTATATTTTTAGCTTTCTAGCATCTGCAGCCCAAGAAACCCAGTAGTTTGACTTTGAAACACTGAGCTAACAGGGGTGCCTTGGAGGCTCAGGCAGTTAGGCACCTGATTCTTGCTTTAACCTCAGGTCATAATCTCAGAGTCCTGAGATTGAACCCCATGATGGGCTCTTCACTCAGCAGAGAGTCTGCTTCTCTCCCTCTCTCTTTCCCTCTGCCCCTTCCCCAGCTGGGGTGTGCATGTGTGCTCTCTCTCTCTCTCTAAAATGAAGACGTAAATCTTAAACCACATTAAGCTAACAAATTACACTCAAATATGATTTATTTTTCAGTTAATCATTATTCATCTATGTTACTGTTTAAATTCTAGCTTTGATTCTATCTCCTTACATGTGAACAATCACGTAGACAGTAGCCTTGTACATGTCTCATCCAATTGTACAATTTATACATTTTCCTGCATTGTCCTATTTTGCAGTTGCCTTTACCATATATTTCAGCACTTTAAGAAAAAATCACCTTTAATTTACTGGTATTCTCTACTGCTAGTATTATAACAGTATAGATATTCAGGTAATATTTGTTGAGCAAAAGGAAATGCAATTCTTTAATTTTAAGTGTTTTGGTTCTGCTTTTTTATTTGTGGTTCTAATAGGTGATTCTGAATAGTCCATCAGTTTTCCAAGTTTTAGCTTGCTTTCTAGCAACACAGTATTTTTAACTAAGAGAACCTTTTATATTTTAATTTATTTTAGAGAGAATGAACGCTGGTGCAAGGAGGGAGGGATTGAGAGAGAGGGAGAGAGAATCTTTTTTTTTTTTTCTTAAGATTTTATTTATTTGTTTGAGAAAGAGAGAAAAAAGCATGAGAGTGAGAGAAATCGACCATGAGGAGCGGGGAAGGGTAGAGGAGAAGCTGACTCCCTGTTGAGCAGGGAGTTTGTTGTAGGACTCAATGCCCGAACCCTGGGATCATGACCTGAGTTGAGGGCAGTTGCTTAACTGACTGAGTCACCCAAGCTCCCTAGGGAGAGAGAATCTTAAGCAGACTCCATGCCCAGTGTGGAGACCGACTTGCAGCTAGATCTCACTACTCTGAGATCATGACCTGAGCTAAAATCAAAGTCAGATGTTTAATAGACTGAGCCACCCAGGCACCCATAAAGAGAGTCATTTTAATCATAGGATATTTGTTCATGTTTGGCTACTGCCATTGTTAGTTAAGGCTGAGCTTTGATAGGGTAAGAGCAGTTACCAAGAGAGAAGGTGTTTACACAAAACTAAGATAATCTGCTTTATGCCTTCTCCTTTGGGACTGTGCTCTTAGGCAAGCTCTTTTGGAAATCATGTAACAGGCGCACCACGTTTCCCAGTTCTGTTTCCCTACCCTCCCTAGTTCCTTCTTTGTCTTTCACTCTGCTTTCACTGCTGTAAGACACCCAAAAGAAAAGGACAGAGATAAATGATGAGGAGGATTCCAAAATCTCTTCTCTGCTGGTCTTAGATTTCACTAGTTATGGTCCCCAGAAATCCTGCACTCTACTTAAAATTATCTTGTCACTGACTATACTCAAGTGTTTGTTTCCATGCCCCTGATCTTCTCTTCTCTTTGCAGTCAGGACCTACAGAAGACAATAGTCTACCAAGAAATGGCCGTCTTTCTCTTCTCTAATTGTAGCCCAGAGCTAACCATTGATACAGATCTGCATGCTAAGTCTCTTCTTAGATATTAAAAAAAAAAAAAAAAAAAAAGGCAAAAACAAAATAAATTTTATTTCTCTGTATTTGCTGTATATTAGTCACTGTGTTAAATCCTTTACAGGAATTACCTCATTTAATCATCTCCACAATTGTATGAGGAAGTTATCATCTCCATCTTCCAGATGAAGTAATAGCCCTCAGAGAAGCTGAAAAAAAATTGCACAGGGTCTTCCTGCTGTGCAAGGATTGGAACACTTTGTGTGAAGTAACATGTCCCATTGACATGTCCCAACTGACGCCATTTTGCCTCTTTAGAAAAGCGTTCTATACCTGTTTTCCAGATACCTTACATTCCTGAACACATCAATATCAGAGGCACTCATGAACTAGAGCACAGCAGTCAGAGCTACCTTTATTTACTTCTTTGTCATGTAACTCTCTGTGTTCCAGTAATGGAAACAAAAAACATTCTTAGGGTTTTTTTCTAAGTGTTTTTCTAAAACCAAAGCTGAAAATTCAATGGAAAAATAAAGCAGCTTTTCATCACTTTCCTGCCAAAGCTAAATTCCTCAGTCAAGGATAACCACTATTTTCTTTTTTTCTCTGACAACCCTTTGACATTATTAAAGTCAACAAAGGGTATAATAAAATATGACTTCTCTCTAACTTTATTTCTTGACTAATTTAAGAAGGGCAAAATTAGAGAAGCATAAATCTTTAAAGCTCCCAGTTTTGTTCCTAAATTTAAAAAAAAACTGCATATTTTATGAGTATCTCAGCTGTATTTAAAAAAAAAAATTATTCCCAAGAATAAGACTTGCTATATTCTGCATTCAATTTGTCTTGTAATAAAGCATAAAGATGTTCCTCACGCCACTCCCAATGCTGCAATTCTTTGTCACTTTAACCTATTCGATTTGCTCTTCTCTTCACTCTCATGGGGAGCAGAATCATGGTAGGGTAATCTTTGTCCAAATATCATACCCTTAGAGTTATGCTGCCTCTCTGTAATTTCTGTTGAGCCATCCATATTACCTAATTGTTTTCCTCAGTTACTTTCTTTTTTAAATTACCTTCCTTGTTTTGGGCTTGGTTTTTCACCTCTCATTCATCTCTCATTTAGCCAGAATACATTGAGGTCCTACTATATGCCAGGCACAGATAACAAAACCAAATTTCCTTCTTAATGAACTAACATAAAAATATTTAGTTTGAGTTGCTTCTATTTTTCTTTTTAAAAATATCTTCTGTTGAATTTTTCTTTATGAAATTATTTTAAACAAAAATATGTTTATAAAAAATAAAAAAATTAAAAAAATAAATAAATTAATTAAAAATATATTAAAAAAATCTTTTTCACTAAAAAAATAATAATTTGCAAAAAATACAAATTTAAAAAGGCTTTCATAATTTTACTACCTTGAGATAACCACTATTGACATTTTGGCCTATATGCTTCCAGCAAATTCTTAGATGACTATATGTAAAACATAATTTAATAGAGAAAATGGAGTCATGCTCCATTTTATATAGAGCTTATATATTAACATATATTCTGTGTATGAATTTAGATAATACATCTTGGTTAAAAAGTGTTAATATGGGCACCTGGGTGGCTCAGCCAGTTAAGCCACTGTCTTTGGCTCAGGTCATCATCCCAGGGTCCTGAGATTGAGTCCCACACTGGGTTCCCTGCTTGGTGGAAAGCCTGCCTCTCTCTCTCCATCTGCCTGCCACTCTGCTTTCTATCTCTCTGTCAAATAATGAAAACTTTAAAAAATAAAAATAAAAAGTGTTAATGTTGGTTCTAAGACATTAGTTGCAACATAGAGGTGAAAAGAATATATATATATATTTTTAAATAGCATATTTTGTTGGAGAATTTTTTCTCCCCATATATATTTTAAAGTGAATTTATGGAATAGAAAGCACCAGCTTCAAAAGAGTTACTCTCTTATGTTCTGGAGAATGCAATAAGTGGTTTTATCCCCGTGTGGGCCAATGTGAATGAATCCCAGCCTTTCTCTTTTCTCTTCATTTAATCTTTGCACAGCATTCAATATTGTGACTTGAGTTGTCTCATATTGCCTGTTGGATAGTCCATCAGCTTTCTTATCTGACCACAATGAAGATGAAACTCCTCATCCTTCCTTCCAAATTTTTGCTTCTTCCTAATTATTAGCAAAGTCATCATTCTTTGTAGTGCAGGCTTTTCCAGACAGTGAATTTTAACACTTTAAGGAATTCTAAAGGCAAGGTTTGTGTGTAATGAACAAAAATGACACAAAGTTGATGATTCACAGTAAAATGCATTCATCAGTCCAGCTATACAATGATAAATTATGGGTCTCTAAATCTACAGGCAATATTATTACAGAAAATAAAATTAAGTTAAAAGAGACATACAAACACACACGACCATTTAAAGAAAACACAGGGAAGGAGTTCATGAGCTAAAGCATAGGATTTCTATTCTTCTAACATATGCTGTCCTCATTTAAATCTCCACAAGATGAAGAAACTACTACTTGGTAAGCTGGCATGTTTATTTTATTTTAAAGGAGCTTCTAAGTCACCAAAAAAAGGAACTCAAGTTGTTACTGATTTCCTTAAACAATACTTCCAAAATAAATATATGTAAATGAATAAAATCTCATGGAACACTGTCTTTATATTCAGTGTTTATTCATGGTTAAATGGCTACTTTGCAAATCTGATAAAGTTTTTACCATATCAGTCTACCCAAGTTTTTGTTGTTGTTGTCATTTTGTTGTTTGCATTCTGGAGTATTTAGAGATCAATTTTTTAAATCAACAAAAAATAAGGAGGACTTATTTTAGGAAACTATTAACAAAACCAAAAGACAATCTACTGAATGTCAGAAAATATTTGCAAATGATAAATCCAATAAAAGATTAATATCCAAAACATATAAAGAACTTATACAACTCAACACAAAAAACAACAACAAAAACAAAAACAATCCAATTAAAAAATGGGGAGATAACCTGAATATACATTTCCAAAGAAAACATCCAGATAGCCAAAAGACCTATGAAAATATGCTCAACATCACTAATCACCGGGGAAATGCAAATCAAAATCATAATGAGCTATCACCTCACATCGTTTAGAAAGGAGCTAAAATCAAAATGATAAGAAATGTGGGGATGTGGAGAAAAAGAAACCCTTGTGCACTGTTGATAGGAATGTAAATTGGTATAGCCACTGTGGAAAATAATATGGAGATTCCTCAAAATATTAAAAATATGAATACCATAAGATCAAATATCCACTACTAGGTATTTACACAAAGAAAATGAAAACACTAATTCCTAAAGCTGTGTTTATTGTAGCATTATTTACAATGGCCAAGACAAGATGTGGAAGCATTCTAAGTGTCCATCACAAAAGAGTGAATAAGGAAGATGTGCTGTGTACACACACATATGCTCACACGCACACACACAGATACACGCACACAATGGACTAACATGCATCTCTAAAGAAGGATGAAATCCTGCCATTCGTGACAACAGGGATGGGCCTAGAGGACATTATGCTAACTGGAGTAATTCAGACAGAGAAAAACAAATACTATATGATTCCAGTTATAAGTGAAATCTTTAGAAAATGAATAAACTAAAAAAAGAACGACACCTATAGAGAACAAAGTGATTGTCGCTGGTGGAGTAGGGGAGTGGAGGGTTGGGCAAAACGGGTAAAGGAGAATGGGAGATGGGGGCTTCTAGTTATAAAATGAATAAGTCATAGTAATAAAAAGCACAGCATAGGGAAGACAGTCAAAGATACCATAAGAATAATAAAATGGGACAGATGGTAGGTACACTTGGGAACATGCATAATGCATAAACTTGTCAAATCACTAAGTGGTACATCTGAAACTATCGTACCATTGTATGTCAACTGCACTCAGAAAAATAAGACTACCAAAAGAACAAAACAAAACAAAAACAAAAACAAAAAGAGAGGGCTTACCTGAAATGGGAAGTTTTCTATTATGAGGTTCCTAACATGATCATCATGAGAAAAACCCCAATAGGTCTGTTCCAAAGAAAACTTAATAGTATTGTAAGTCCCTCCAAGAAATGTTAGAAAGATTATTCTTCCAGAATATATTAGCAGTTGATCAAATTGCTGTCATAATCAAAATAAAAACTGAAATATCTTAAAAATTAAAATTAAGGCAGATTAAATATATTATATATGTATATTAAATCTAAATTATTTACATAAGTAATTATGGATATAAACCAGAAATACTTGAAGGAAAAATTGATGAAGAGTTAAAACATTTCAACCTTAAAGTGTTATAATATACCTTGCTAAAATTTCACAAAGGAGGGGCATATTGCTACAAGTGAATAAAACTTATAAGGAAAACTTCTAAGGTGACAAAGTTACCATGGTTTACATATTTTTGCTTCACCCCAAAAGCCTTAAAGATGAATCTAGTCATCAGTCACTCTTTCAAAGTGTAGTCCAAGGTCCACATGAATCATAATAACCTGGCAAGCTTGTGAAACGTGTAAACACCTAAGTGTAGCTATTTAGGACACTGTTATATTAAAAAATAAGGTATAAAAAAGATGTGGTAATTAGGAGCTCAAATTTCTTTCATTATGACAAATATTGATCAAAGCTTTCCCTAAGAAAGTAGTGACTATGCTCAGTTCTGAAGTCCAGTAATGATGAAGGATGTGAAGAAATTCAGAAAAGGTCAAAGAAATGATTCAAGGCTGGAAAATTAGGTTTCTGCTTTAACCTCAGAAGTTAAAGGCAAGGCCATACCTATATTGTATGATTTGTAAGAAGCCAAAAGTTCTGTTAATGCTTAAAAAAAAAAAAAAAAAAAGAGTTTCTCTTCTTCCTCTCTCTTTCTCTCTCTCTCAATTGCAAAATGGTCTTAGTCTTCTTTTAATCTTTTTTTTTTTTTTTAATTTGCATTGCCATGCAAACTTTTCCCAGTAAACTAAAGAGGGATTTTTGTCAAAGACTATTCAATATGCTAGTGTTATTGTTCCCAAAAGAGCCCCCCAATATTTCCCCTGCTGGCTGTCCCATCATGGAGCCTCATACCACCACATGAATCCTTTTTTTAGACTGAGATACTTTCGCAGCTGAGGGATTTTCTTTGGCCACGAATCAGAATGTTACCATTTTGCTGTAGCTCCACAATTTTTCTCCAACTAATGTGTATAGGAATCACCTGAGGATCTTGTCAAAATGCAGATGGAGGTTGACTAGATTGAGTTGGAGCCCAAGAATATGCATTTCTTTTTTTTTTTTTTTAAGATTTTATTTATTTACTTGACAGAGAGAGAGATCACAAGGAGGCAGAGAGACAGGAGGAAGCAGGCTCCCTGGATCATGACCAGAGGCTTTAACCCACTGAGCTACCCAGGTGCCTCAAGAACATGCATTTCTAGCTAGTTCCTAGGTAAGGCTGCTACCACTGGTTCACTGCTCATACCAATGCTCATTAACTTAAAAACACATGGTTTATTAATAAGGGCTTCTGTTAGAGAAGAGATCCCTACAGGATCCAGAATAAACCTGTGATGTTTTATTCTATTAAAGCAAGCTGTTAAATGTCCTAACTGGTGACAGGAGAATGAGCCTTTTCTAAAGAAACCGCTCTGAAATCTTTCTGAGGGCTGTGGATTTCTGGAGGAGAGGTGAGTAGACCTTGCCAAAAAGACAAGGGTAAAGCGAGAGTCGGAGGTCACAGAATACTAATTTCGTTGACAACACGATTTTCCAGAATTGCCATCATTCAGAGAAATTGGATTCAGGCTGCTAAAGGGAATGCCAACAAAATTATAGTAGTCTCAATTACTGTCTTTTTTGTCTTTTGAAGTAAAGTTTCTATTTTTTTTTTTTTGAGACTTAAAACCACTAAAAGAATTTTCTTTTTGTCTTGTTCGCTTGGGGTTTTCAAACTTAATGTCGTCTTAAGTATTCAATAATGTCCCTCATTAATGTTAATTATTGAATACATTTTTAAGTTTAACAATTATGACTTTTATCATAATTGTTGTTTTCTTAAATGTCAACCTGAAGAGTAATGATCACAGTTTTCCCTAGTGGAACAACAATATGGGTCTTATCCAGCAGTGTTTAACTTTGGCAATATGTGCCAAAGATTATCTATATATCTTCTCAGCTACAAAAAATGAATTCTATTCTCATTCTTTGCTGAGTAATTATGTTCAAGCACATTCTACTGACTGGAGTAACAACTGAGATGTAACTGCCTTCTAGGACATTGAGAATATCACATTATACAATTCTTTGACTTTTTAATAAAATGGCTCTAGCAATTCACTAGTTTATTCAAATCACTATAATGTTTAAAATAACAATAGAACGAATTCTGTCTATTTTCGTACCATTACTATCCACCTCCCCAACCCTATATCTTGTCTTTGTAACTCAAAATTCCATTTCATCAAGTGCACCTGGTTATTTGTACTGACAATTCCAAATAAAAGATGTCTGTGCTAAGAGCTTAATCCCTAGGTAGTCATGAAAACAAAACAAAACAAAAAACTACAAATGTGAAAAATTCTTATCTATCTTATTTTAAATACTTAGGATAAAAAAGAAATAAACAAACATGGAATTTTAAAAAACAGTCTCAAAGTCTTAAACTGGCTTAGTCTCTTCTGTTTTAATAATTTTTGTTTTACTATATGAACCTGCTATTAGATAGATAATTAAGATAAATTAAGGTGCACAGGGAAAGGGCAGATTGTTCGTACTGAATTTTTTTCCCAAAAGCAGTAGAGACAGTAAAAGCATGATGAAAGAGTATCATATATATAATAGAATGAAAATGACCAGAGGGTTTGAAAACACTCAATCAACTGAAATAGAATAATCCTACGTAGCTTTGCTCAGTGCTTATAAGAATCAGTAGGTTCTGTAGATAGTCCTGCGTCTAGCATTCCTTGAAACATTGGCTAGAAGTAAAATTATGGGCTCAGATGAGCCTCCCAGTCAATAATCTTACAGAGGCAGCCTTATTGATTCTTTAGTTCAAGTGCAATCATCTATTTCCTCCAGCCATTTCATTCTTCTCCACTGTGTAGGTGGAGACCAAGCAAATGCTAGGGAACGAAGCACAGCTTGCCAGGAGTGATTTTGTGTAGACATGGACTCAGCCACTAGAGGGAGAAAAAAAAAACCCACAAACTGATGGTACCATTAAAATATTATTACCAAGTAATTACATAGTACAATTCTTTCAGGAAAAAAAAAAATAATGGTCAATCTATCTTTTTATCAAAACAAAACAGAAGAGTGGTTTTTTGAGTATAACATTTGAAGTTAGTCTTGAAGGATGGAATGATGCCTAAGTTCAACTTAATGCCACCATTCTTGCGCACCACTGGAAGTCTTTTTTCTCACAACTGAAGTAGTAATAAAAATAGCTCTACCTCATAGTATCTGAAAATCAAACGAGATCATTTTTGTAAAGTCACACACAATGCCTGGATCATATACACTCACTTTTGTGTCTTAGCTATTATTGGATTCCTTTAATTTTAAGGAACCATTTCTTGTAAGGCATACTATTAATCTAATAGAAATTTTTCAAGGAAATATACTACCTCAAAAATATAGATACCTAAATGTATTATTCTAATTTTGGAGAAAATTATTCTGATTAAAAGGTTTTTTTTTTCCATTTATCTGTCTTTTTAAAGAAAATGTTACAGAAAAAACTGACTAGGTCTTGTGGTAAAAGAAAAAAGTCTTAGAATGAAAGAAATTTGGAATTATTGTTTGGAATATTCACATCTGTTTTAATATAACATTTCTAGGAGGGTTATTAAAAATGTGAGTGTGTCTGTGTGTGTCTATGTGTGTGTGTACTATATGTGTGTGTACTTTCATACTCACATATCTATTAATTATAATTAATTAATTAATATGCAAAAGTAAAAAAATTATAATATTAAAGAATTAGTCTTTGTGTCTAACTAGAGATTAGAAAAGGAAAATATCAAATGATATTGTTCAAAGACGTATGTATTGAGCTATCATTCACTACTGAGTTTTAAAATTACTCATATTAAATTCTTTTTTAATTAAAGTACAATTAACATAGAGTGATATTTCACTTTCAAGTACAGAATATAATGACTCAGTTCTATACATTACTCAGTGCTCACTTGTATTCAATTCTTAATTTTAATTCATAGCACATCGTATTCAAGTCATCTGTTAAATCTGATGATTTAACCTCTTAATTCATTTTACACAATACTTACGTTTAATCTAAGACACAGAGTAAGACATTTTTATAAAATGAACTACCAATTTCCCTACATTCTGCCAAGAATGGGTGGGGGAAAAATTACTTTCTTTGCTAAACTGCAGCTTCAGAGTGGCTACAGGATAGATGGTTATATTCATAGAGCATTTTTGTTTTTTAAAATCATTATTTAACGAGGGAGTAAAAATTCAGAATTACAAAAATGCAAATACAACTTATATATGGAAGTGTATTTTCTGCAATGGTAAGATGGTGTATTAGGAATTTTGAGAGATTTATAAAAGTCACGTGTGCATCTGGCCCTAATAAATTGATTCAACCTTCTCCTTTCTCTTTCTTCAGCATCCCAGTAAATGAAAAACTATTATGCGACAATGACAGAAGCAAATACAGACTTAGATAATGGTACTGTTGGAGGCTTCATCTATTTTTTTTTTTTAAATCCAGGTACAGACAGGCACATATCAAGGATAAATCTAAAATGATAAAACTTCTTATGAAGGAGCACTTGCTCCTTCATCTCTATACAAACATACATTATTCTCTCTCTCTCCCTGGCCCCTGCATAATGAATTGCAGCAGAACAGAAATTATTTCCCTTCTAGTGGCAGAAAAGCCTACAGGAGAAACGTGACTCACAGAAGGTGAATCAAAGGTGAAAAACAAAACAAAAACAAAACGGGCATCCTTTGATGTCATGTTAAAGAAAATAATTGGTGGATGATAAAAGCGTGTAACAGAAACTGACTGTTTTACACTTACTGTTCACATAGAGTTTTCTTTATGGCCAAAGATAGTATTAAGTCCACAACTGAAGAAACAAGTAAGAGAGGTGACTTTTTTCCCCATGCAATCATCATGTATTTTTATAATTATTATCATGTTTCCAAACAGTAGACATCGGTCAGCCAAACAACCTCCAAGTTGAGGCATTGTGTTTAGGAAGAAGCCCTGTGGTAAGAGATTACACACCGGCCCAACTTCGCGGATGTACAGCCTGTGTAACCACGCATGAAAAGCCACACTCAGAGAAGTCCCATGCTTTCTTTAATGCTCTGTGAGCTCAGTGAGTCTCAAAGTGAGTACAAGGTTAAGTGTATTATATTTACGGCTGAATATGCAGCGGCACCAACAGCCCTGAGAGGCTTTCCATTTGAAACAGAATTTGCTTCAAGCACAGATAGAAAGCACTCTAAGAAACAGGATTGACTGAGGAACCCAATCATATCTCTTCTTAAGTGTGTTACTTCCCTCTATTTGTCAACTATTTATGCTTAATAACTATGATATGAAATGCAAAGAATAGGTAGGGGGACTCCAGTTCCTTTTCTCTTCAATAAGTTTCCTTTTCTTTTCGGTGAGGCAAAGGTAGAGAGTGTTGCTTTAGCAACCACAGATAGGCTGAGTTTCAGATCCATCTACACAAACCGGAAGTCTCTCCTATGCTCCAAGTTCATATGTTCAACTACATTCTGGACATCTCCCCTTACAGCCTTTATATACCCCTTAAAATTATTAGATCTCAATTAAAACCGCCACCCACCCACTCTCAGCCTTGTCAAAATAGCCTTCTCTGTTTTCCCCATGTTATTCTGTAGCAGAGCTACATCCAGTTGTCCAAGACAGAACCTCAGACCTATGGGATTTCCTCTATTTCACTTTTCACATCCAGTCAAGCACCATGTTCTCTTAATACTATCTCCTAACTATCCCCCATGATTTATGAGGACGTAACCATCTCTTTGATCTGCATTGTTTTTCACTTAAAAAGAAAATTAAACTAAGAGTTTGTACCCCTTAATCCCATTCACCCGTCTCACCATTCTCCTGCCCCTTGTTCTTTGCTTTTATTATTACGCTCTTCCATCTTATCCACACACTATACTTCTTGGGTAACATTTCTAGAAGGCAAACTTGATCATATAACTTCTCTGTTAATAAAACATATTGAGGGTGCCTGGGTGGCTCAGTGGGTTAAGCCGCTGCTTTCGGCTCGGGTCATGACCTAAGAGTCCTGGGATCGAGTCACGCATCGGACTCTCTGCTCAGCGGGGAGCCTGCTTCCCTCTCTCTCTCTCTGCTTGCCTCTCTCTCCATCTACTTGTGATCTCTCTCTGTCAAATGAATAAATAAAATCTTTAAAAAAAAATAAAACATATTGATATTTCCTCACCACTTTCAAAATCCATTTCTATCATTTTTTCTCACAGGTGTCTTCAACAGAAGCCTCTGTTTTTCTCCTTGTTTATAACTTGCCTTTCTCCTTTGCAGCCTATGCTGCAGCCACATGAAGCTACTTAAATTTCTTAATTTTAAACTTAATTAACCCTCCCTTCATTATTTGTACACACCTCTCCCGTGCTTTTGCAGCTATTATTTTTCCTGCTAAATTCTTACATCATCTCCCTGGGTTATTAGAATCCTTGAGTAAATTGCCAGCTCCGTTTCACTATCTTGTGGTAAGACTTCTTGATAAACTGCCTGAAAGTCTGGGACATTTCAGCTTGGTTCAGAATCCATTACAGGAAAATGTGTTGAGTACCATAATAAAGATGTTGTATCACATGACTCTCTCCAGGGGGAAGCAGGAGTCAGGACAAATTCACAGAAGGGGAGAAACAGTTAGCATCTGCAAGACAGAAGACAGTGTCAGGGCTGATAATCGCATTTTCATAGAGATATAGAATATGCACAAGGAGGAGAAAAGAGAGCATGTTTGGAATTTTATACAGTTCAGAATGGCTAGACCATCCTATGTGTAGTAGTGGGAATGAAAACAGAATCAATTCAAGAAATTTTAAGACATAGAATTGAGAGAATTCAGGGGACAGTTGAAAAAAGGAAGAGTGAAAAGGAGTTGGTGATGAATACATGATTTTAAGTTTATTCTAAAAGGTGGATCATGAGGCCAATCGCTGAGACCACACAGGTATCAAGAAATGATGAGATATGAGGAAGAAGAAATTTTAGGAACCTGTAAAAGCTTAAGAAATACAATCACTAAATTTTGGGGGTGGGGATACTGGGAGGTTTAAAGCTGTAGGTATTTTTGAAATATTATGGGAAATTTTCAATATTTTGACACCTTGTGAAATCAATGCTGGTGGATAGCAAATGAGTATCAGTCAAGCTGTAGAGTTTGTGTTATTATTCCTGATTGTGAATTTGTTCAGTGATTATTTTCCAACAAAAAACTTGTGCCTTATCAAGATGGTGACATTAAAGGAACAAAATTATGACTAAAAGTGGGGATAGTTCTTGCAGAGGACATTTTTGCAGGGAAAAGTAGCTTTTGAATCATTTGTTCACTCATTCATTCAAAATATACCAAGGGCCTATTTTATGCCAGATGTCATACAAGATAGCACACACATTATATGACACAAAACAGCCTTCCTGTCTTCGAATAGTTCACATTTTCAGAAAAATATTAGAAAACTTTAGGTCTAGCAAACTCTTAGGAGACATGAATCTCAATGATTTCACATGAAAAATGAGAAAATTAAAAACATAGATATTTAAGGACATATTAAGGAGAGTCACAACTCTCCTGGGGGGCTTTTTCCTGTGCATCGAGTCAGTGATCCAGTTTCTTGCTGAACTGGGGCTGTGCCATCTTCAACACAGACCACAATACCCACTGAAAGGAGGAGAAACTTGTTCCAACTTGACCTACCAGGTGCATGTGACACTTTCACCCATATCACACTGGTCAGAGTTCCATTTCATGACCTTTACTTAACTCAACAAGAGAGATGGGAAAGTATTATCCTCTATTGTGCTTAGGAAAACGAAATGAAACTGGCAACCATAAAGGTAGGCTCTGTCACTTCTCTGGAAGGAAGAGCAGGCCCTGGGCTTTGCCCCCTGTCCCCTGAGTACTCGAAGACTACAAAAACCAATGTTCAGGTTTACCTGGTTTCTCAAATGCCCTCAAAAGGAAAGCCAGATTGAGTGCTCTACCTGATTTTGGTCTGGGTGTTTTTGCCAGCTCATGAAAGCATTTATGAAGATATTTTCAAAAATGTATACACCAGTTTTAGTTTAGTTTTTGTTTTTTGTTAAGTGGAAGTTCACTCTAATTACCTAGTACATTATGTTGTAAGAATCAGGAGGTCAGAATTTTATATTTATTTTTGTTAATTTTACCTCTGGTCCTTTTGAGTATTTTATTATGATCTATCTTAAGAAATTAGATATTGATTACTATTTGAAGCATATTCAGTCATTTTCACACCCTATTTCCTAATTTCATATTTTGGCTTTCCTTGTCAAAATTATTGATAACAAACATTCAACAGAACGGATTCAGAACAAAATAACATTCTAGGCCTTTGCAGAGCAGAGCACCATGCACTAGTTCCCTGCCTCTGGAGGGGACTCCCACTACATGGAGGACAACATAGATCAGCACTGTGTCAACCACCAGGATCAGAAGTCCAAACACTTTCTTCTATTCCATCTTGGTACTGTAGTCACCTGGGAAAATATAATGCAGTCAGAGCACTGCAGAGAACAACGCTTTTACTTCCAGAGACAAGAGAGGGCAAGATCAGCCTCCCTAGTGTGTCTGAGAGCCACTGACACACTTGCTTACGCAGAACAAAGGAGTAGACCCTGGATCTGAAACAGGGAAAGATACTTCCACACAAGGTGATAAGCTTGGAACAGGCTGTGTGGGTTTTTTAACTGTTGGTAAGAATGTGTTGCAGGCCCACAGTTCATTCTCACAACCAAGAGGTATCAAAAGACTGCACATCAGGTTGTGAGATTGCCTGAGCCAGCAAACTTTCTCCAGTGAAAAATGGGTTAGTTCCTTTCATCACGTTTGTCTATTTTCATCGGGGTGTTTGCAACTATACCTTCAGAGTTGTATTTTACAACTGCCCAACACCCTTGAGCCATTTACTCCTTGGTCATAAACCATCTCTTTTCTTTCTCTGACACTTCTAAGGTATTTTCTAAACTATAAGTCACACATCTGATTAGGTCTCTTTGCTATTGTTAATTTTGAGGCAGCATTTCATCTACCAGAATAAGCCACACAAAGTGAATTCTCAATTGGTTACTATCATGGCTGGTGACAATGGAGAGTTAGTATTAAACACTATTTGCCTTCACACTTAGGCTTCTGAGGCAGCAATAAACAGTTTAGGAAACTTGAAATACACAATAAGCCCACATGTCAACCAGTATATATCCACCTGTTCAATTAAGCTTTGGTAATTATAAATATTCTGCTCCTCTTTCATTTCTTGTGAAATTATATCTCAAGTCTGTTTTATCCCATGCTTTTCTTGGAAAGGCAATTCTGTACTTTTTGTCTTCATCTTTTTAAATCAAGGGTGAACAACCACCTTTGCTTATCATCTCCAAATGATTTTTAAAATGAGCTTCTTTTTTCCGGCTTATTTTTCCATTCTAGTTCACAAAGTAGAATATCAAACCTGATGAAAATCTACTTTAAAAATGGCAAACAAGGAACTAGATAGTCCCAGAGCAAAATGCTGAAGTTTAAAGATACCATCTTAAGGTTTCAGATTAAACTGTGAGGACTTAATTATTTTGTTATATTGAGTGTATTTTCATTCCAAATCTGTATGTTGAAACAAAGAGAATTAAATTGCTTTTTTAAAAGTCCTTTGTGCTATTCCTTGAACTATTGTTCCTTTCACACTTTGGAGATTAGTATTCATCTGTAGATTTTACCAAGTGAAACTAGAGCACTCCAAAATAAATTAAACACCTTGCATCCTATATGAAGTCTGTTTACACTGAAGCTGACTCACATCTACTAAAAATCTGATGCATGCTTTATCAAAATTAAATCAAGAGTTTTAGAGCTTAAAAACACATAGTTTTATTTACTGTGTATCAAGGCACATAAAACAAGTCAATTTAATATGATTATTGGATTAAAGTAACATCTTAAGATAGGAAAGGTATTCTTTCTCCTGAATTAATATTATCCCCTGGCACTGTTGGTTTTAAAATACAAAGGTTTTTTCACAAGTATTAAAAAAAAAAAGTCAGATGTTCCCTATCTTTTTAAGAGCAGTATATTTCATATGACTCAGATTATGAAATTAATTGTGTTTGTATCACACTTGTTCTAATATACTGTTCTAGTCATAGTTCATAGGTATAGCTACAATATTTTGGGGATATTATTTAATAAAATTTTTGATATCTTTACCAAGAACCTGACTGACTTGATCACAGAGTGTCACAATAAGAACCTGGTGCCCAGTTTCTACCCTGTTACTGGTAAGGTTACTGGTAAGGTTGAGATCATTGTAGGAGGTGGTATCAAAGTTAAGTCTCCGTATTTCTCCTCCTGAGGTGGAACCCTCCTGAGGTGGAACCCTGAGGCTAAAAAAGTGGGAAAGGTTTAGAAAGGTGACAGAGACTATAGATGCTATATTAGCATGTGGTATTTTCATATTCTCAGGACACACTTTCCAGGCATAATAGACCTCAAATTCAAGCCTCTGGGACAAGCTCTACACCAACCTCTTCCGTATCAAGGAAGGTGGTGGTGGCACAAAAGGCAGAGATAATTGAGTCCAAAGCAGTGCTTCTGGCCATGTTCTGTGGGTGAGGTTCAGGGTTCGGCAGTTTCTCTATGTCTCAGAATAGCCACAAAGCTTTTGAGAAATCCAGAGGCCCACCATGGGCAGCGGCTTCCCATATGTCAAAAGATCCCACTCTTTGGAGGACTCACAAGACAAACACTAGGAAAAAAGCCAGATGAGATGTCAGTTGCATCTCTGTCATCTCTACTCAGAGAGCAGCCAGACATTGGCCCCTCAGCTCTCTCTGACTGCCAAGGAATTTGAGAATGGCCACACATTTATGTGGTGCCTTTCTGAGGAATTTGAGGTGGTTGTGGAGTTGATATGGAAAGAGACTGTTTCAACCAGAAGCATTTCTAGTGGGAAATTTAAAGAGATATGTAAGTTGCCCTGTCTTTTTCCTACTCCCATCTTACCTGCTGAGCCTTTGCTAAGAAGATTATTTTAAATATATATATATATAAATATATATATACTTATATATATTTATTTATAAATATATATATGTATATATATATTTATATATATACATATATATATATAAAATGCCGCTTCTCTGTGTTTTCAAGTGTGATGTGTAAATGTCTATAACCCCACTAACATATAATAGATGTAATGTATAGGTTGAAGTTGTTTGATACTATGGCCAGACACTACAACCCTTTTAAAGAATGTAATCTTAAATCATCTCCTTCACTTTTTCACGCAGAATACTCCACAACAGCTAAATATGTGAAATTAGTCTCTCCCTGAAAACTTCCACACAAAGAATTAAGGAGCACATTAAGAAACTGGGTAGGTTGTTCAGTTTTGGACATCTCTAGCTCTTAAAAAATTTTTTTCTGGTATTGAATGAAAAAAAATGCTTCTTTGGAAATTTTACCTATCACCCTAGCTCTGTCCTCTGTAGCAATGCAAATTCATATAACGATATTTCTCTTGACAGGATTTCAATATCTGAGCACTATTATGGCCATAAAAGCTCTTCTCTGAGCTGAACATCCAGGTTGTTACTTGTAAGAGGATATGTAGATGCTTTGATATCCTAGCTTCCCCTGTGGCTGTTTTGTACTTATGGGAGGAAATGAAGATTTTGAATTTTATACACAATGTTGATCCAAAAGCTTTGCATAGGGACAGTGTATATATTCCTCTGTGGTGCAGGAATGTCACCCAGGATGTGCTGTGAGGATCTACAAGCTAGTGGCATCATTTCCTCAGGACTGTATAGAATTGGCAGCCAAGGGAATGAGGCAGTGAAAAAACAACTACTTCCTCTAATTCTTACTGAGACATAAATTCATGGTGCCATTTGCCCAAACAACAGAAACAGAACTTTCCTTTTCCAAGGGAGTACATGAAGTTGATTTATACTAGTCGTGTCAAAATTCTTGCAAACAATTTAAATACATACAATGCTGCCACACTCATTGCTTTAGTCAATGATATTTATTACACATTGACCATATTTAGGATGTATTCTAAAAAGTAGGCAACTACTGATAGAAATCCCGGCCCTGTGGAGCTTACATTCTAGCACTAAATTGGCATCATATGCAATGTTACTTATAAGTACAGATATTTACAATGGAGCTAGTCCATTTAGGTCCCCATTAGTTCACTAAATACACTAAAAGTAATGCTTCTTAGTGCACTTTAAACAACAGTCACTTAAAGCCATACGTCAGTGAATATACCAAATCTGAAAATAATTAATATTCTAGAGTTCAGTGAAGAATTTACTTTTATACTGGGGCACCTGGGTGGCTCAGTGGGTTAGGCCGCTGCCTTCGGCTCGGGTCATGATCCCGGGGTCCTGGGATCGAGCCCCGCGTCGGGCTGTCTGCTCGGTGGAGAGCCTGCTTCCTCCTCTCTCTGTCCCTCTGCCTGCCTCTCTGCCTACTTGTGATCTCTCTCTCTGCCGGGTAGATAGATAAAATCTTTAAAAAAAAAAAAAAAAGAATTTACTTTTATATAATATATAAAAGAGACTTAGGTTTGTAAGTTATTATATGTAAAGCAGTTTCCTTCCTGTAAAATCTCTTCTTTTTTCATTATTTATTTATTTTCTTTTCCATGTATGTATGTTATGTTACTCAAAAAATTGATACTGACACATGAGACACCTACTGAGGGCTTAATGGAATGCCATTGTTTTATGCACAATTTGTGAAGTTGGTAGAAGTAGTATTTCTATTTTGCAATAGAGAAAACATTAGAGAAGTTAATGCACTTATTCAGAGTCACATGACAAGTCCGAGCTAGGTTTTAAACCGTGGTCTGTATGAGTCAAGCATCTAGGCACTGAGCAATTACACATCTCATTTTGTACTCTGCGTGATATGCTGTGTGTGTTGGCTTCTATCCTTCCGTATGAACAACACTCAGCCAGGCAACAGTATTCATTAGCACTCACCATGGGCCAGGCATTATCTAAGTGTGAGAAACACCTACATTAGTGAACTTAACTCATAAAAATAACTCTTTAGGGAAATCCAATTCCTAGGACTTTGTCTTTAGGAAGCTATTCTTAAAATTAATAATTATAAAGCCATAAACATTATTTAAAAGTTTTTAATAATTTTTAGGTCAAAATATAAATATCTTTATTTTCTTTCAGATTGCAAAAAATACAAATAGCAGCGGGTTAAGAAACTTATTTCATGTCTTATAAAAGACTAGTATAGTAGAATAGAAATAAGATCCTATAAGGAAGACAATAAATCTGCCTTTTCTTTTTCCTCCCTACATTCAGGCCACCTCCCCTTCTGCCCGCTGTTGGTAGCAGAGCCTGGAGCAGTCAGCTAATGGCTCACAGCATGAAGCTCACAGTCTTAATGTCCTCTTTTCTCTCTCCACAAGTCCTAGCAGCAGCACCTCAAGAAGTGATCAGCATTGTATCTTGCTTTTCTAGCTTCAGTTTCTGTTTTTTCCACAAGTACTAAATTGAAAAAGGAATTACATTTTCTTTTCCAAAAGTCTGACATTAAAAGGATTGCTCTGAGATTTTATTTGATCTGGGTACAAATTTTTCTCATAGAAAGTGTCAAGTATCATGTAGGTAGAAGAAAAAAGTATTTGACGAGCATAAATTACTCCGCAGGTAATCTTTCAGAATGTATATATTCCTTACATCTGAAGAAGGCTTTCTTATACTTTATATAACCATTTTTAGCCGTTAGTCATTTTTCTAGAATGGTAGGCATTATGTCTACAACTCACTCTTAGATTTTTTTTTTCCTGAAAATAAAAAGTATGTTCCTAACAATACATTTCCATATGAAGTTTACACATTTCATTTCCTGTCACACGGGTGATACCTATAGGTTTCAATTAAGCACACAAACTCCAGTAACTTTCTTTTTTTCATAGTTCTGTTCTTCAGCCTAAGACTGCTTTTCAAAATTACCAAAAGAAATCTACTTGATTTTCTTGAATTTCTTGAAAACTATCAAATCTCATTAAAATAAAATGCTATTCTGTAGAAATATGGCATAGATCTTCACTGGATACATTTATATTCAATCTCATTATATTTTCAGTGACTCTGCATCCAACAATCAGTTGCTCTTCTTTTCACTTTAGAAAATTACATAAGAGATAGGATACTAAATGTTTTACTATATTCCTAACGTCCAGAAGCATGACTAGCATATAGTAAGTATTCAGTAAATGTTTTTAATAGTAAGTGAATAAGTGAGTTAAAAGTCAGATGAAATATTATTATTATCCTTACTTCATAGCAATAAAAAATCATGATAGCCAAGCAAGCTTGACAAAACATTCTATTTGTATAGTAAAGCTAAAGAATAATATTTACAAATCTGTAAAAAACTTTTCTTGAAAGATATCATCTTAGTTATGTGCAGTGGCTCTTTTCTTGGTATTTCTCTCAACCTCTCTCTTTCTCTGTATGTCTGTCTGTCTGTCTCTCTCTCTCTCTCACACACACACACACACACACACACACACACACTCCAAAAATCTAGAAAGCCTCTTGGGATGCATTACTGCTCTTTGAGCATAAGGACCTATACAATTTGAACATAAATTCTGTTTTAAGAAATCACACATGAAAAGCTTTCACTCTTCAGAGCATCCCCAAGTATGAGGCATGTGATTTTTCAAAGACTGGGTTTACATTAGAGCTTACAGGATGTTGCTTTCATCATTGACTCAATTTTTATCAAAATTGAATTGTCTTCTTCACTTTATATCCAAATCCCTTGCTTTAAATTCCATGGCTAATGAAAATCCAAACACATTACCAGACTTAACGTTCTATGTCACTATTAGTTTAAATATGACTTTATGAATAAAATCAGTTTACAATTGATTATAGAAATATAAACATGCAATTGGGTTTTTAAGGGGCTTTCCTGAAAGAGGGAAGACAGAGAATTAAACTATTTATTCTGGGGCCTCCTACATAATTCATACTACTTCTGAAGCTGAACGAATAATCTTTCAAGTGATTCAATTCAATTTTAGAAATTGGTCAAATTTAAAATGGAATTTGTTTGCAGTTTCCAAGATTAGTGTGTGCGTGTGCGTGTGTGTGTATAGATACACAAAGAATATATAGTGCTCAGTGTTATATATACATATATATATGTATGTATACATATACATACATGTTAGAGCACTAGAGCACTAAGCACTATATATTCTTTGTGTATCTATACACACACACACATGCGCGCTCTAGATATATGTGTATATATATATACATATATATATACATAAGTGTATACATATATACAAATATGTATATATACATATGTATATATGTATATATACATATACATATATATATACATATATACATATATACATATATCCCATATATATATATATATACATATATACATATGTATATATTTCTTTGTGTATCTAGAGCACTGAGAGAAAAGATGAGGGTGAGGGGAGTAAAAAGAGACTAAGATTACAGACTACATTACATGAGGTCATCATCACTGTGGTCAGAAAACCATAAAGGGAAATTGTGTGTAAATGGCTGCCTGCCTAGGAACTCAGTGCAGATTTAAGGTGTGAAAATCCCATGACGGATAATTCAGAGTCCAAGTACTGCAATTTCCATATATTCCTTTTTATTTTTTAAATTCTTTCTTCCCTCCTCCCCTCCTTCATTCATTTATTGAAAGGAAATAGTAATTATTTAAAACCAAATATGTGCTAGAAACTTTTCAAATACTAGAAACACAGTAGTCAGAAATAGGCAAAAAAAAAAAAGCCTTTTTAATATTTTTTCATTATAGCAGTTGAAGAAAAAGATAATTGATAAGTTACTAAAATATATGCTACAACATATGGTGATGAAGTGCTATGGGGTGTGGCTGATGAGGGATGAGTCTCCCAGAGGCTGTGACATTTGAAATTGAACCTGGCAAGAAGGAAAGAGCTTTGTGGAAGTCAGGATAAAAAGCATCCTGGGAAGAGGAGACAGATATTGCAATATCTGTAAGTGAGAAACAAGATTGGTGTGTTCAGTGAACAAAAGTACGGTCAGTAAAGGTAAAGGCAGGACAGAATCTGATATTTTTGTTGTGGCCTATGGTTCAGACTTTAAGGCTTATCCACCAAGTTCCCATCTCCTCCTGATACTTTGTCTTTGCCCTTGTCACTGGAACCAGATGATTAATGATGCTTTTTATGGGTACTCTGGCAAATACATCATTTTAGACTTTTATTGGGCACAAAGCACAAAGAGTATTCCATTTCAGTCTCCAGTATTTTGATGAAGAAATATTGTTATTTACTCTAAGTAACAGAAACCATTTATTTTTAAATATGAAAACTATGAAGAAATCCTGCTTTGACCTGATTTGGTGTTTATCTTCTGCCTTGTCATTTGCAGGTTGCTTCTGGGCTTTACATGACTTTGAACGGTCTCTGACTTGTTACAGGAGTTAAATTCCAAGTGCTAATTCCTACACAAGAAACTCGTCACCTCTTACTAGAAACCTCAGGTTACACACACCGGGCTCTCAGGAAATACAGTGCATCTCTTCCATCTGTTTTTTAGAACAAAGGTCTTCACGGACTGTGCAGTTACTTCCCCTCCTGTGTGACAATTTCTTTCTCTTCTGTAGGTATGTTTTCTACTCTTTGTGAAACAAAGAGTGAAAGAAGATGAAGTCAGAAGGCCTTAGTATGAGGACTAGCTCTTGCACTTTTCAATATTGTGATCCTGGGAAATTTAGTTAACCTCTTTTAGCTTCAGTTTTGTCATTAAAGATAAAGACTCCTGAGATAAGATATGTTTATGTATGCAAAGAATGTAGTGCATTGTCAAGCACCAGAACAACATGTAGTGTGCATTACCTCATCTTCATCATGTTCATTTCCATCATTTGAGTACTTTTTTCTTAGAGTGTGTTTCTCAAAGTATGGTCCCTAGACAGCAGTGAGTATCTCCTGGCAATACAAATCCTCTGGTATGACTGACTCAGAGACTCTGCGGTGGGGCTGAGGAATCTATGCTTTGCCAAACCTTCCTGCCTTAGAAGAAATATATTACATTATTATGTTTGTCTTCAGTTGTTCATGATTAATTCCTCAAATGTACTGAACTATTTAGCTAAGAAATTTGTAATATTCTTAAAAAGAAAAAAAAACTTCCTAGACAATTACTTCAAACAAAATTACTTATATTCAGAGCATAGCTTATATGCAATGCAATGCAAATAAAACGTAGACAAAAAAAAAAGGTATTCCTACATCCCCCTCAGAGATAACTAGTTGTATTCAGATATTAGAATAATCTTCTAAAATCTCCTAGATTCCTCCTAGAGCAGTCAAAGAAGGCACAATCACTCTTAGAAGGTTTTCAGACTGGCTTCAAGTCTTCTAAAAATGTAAATTTACTCATAAAATAATACAGTAGAGCTTAATGATATATATATATATTTAATAAATTCATAAATTAGATCACTTTAAAGCACAATGCAATAAACATTATACCAAATTGTCATCTTTATCAAAATTCAAACTAGTAAACTAGAGTTTGCATGCACATGAAACATGGGAGAAATATTTTTAAAAAAATATAATTAAAGGGGCACCTGGGTGGCTCAGTGGGTTAAAGCCTCTGCCTTTGGCTCAGGTCAAGATCTCAGGGTCCTGGGATGGAGCCCTGCATCGGGTTCTCTGCTCAGCAGGGAGCCTGCTTCCTCCCTCTCTCTCTGCCTGCCTCTCTGCCTACTTGTGATCTCTGTCTGTCAAATAAATAAAATCTTTAAAAATTTTTTTTAAAATATAATTAAAAAGAAATAATTCCACTTCATATGTGCAGTTAATGTCTCCTATTCCATGCCTTATGTTACCAAGATAGTAACATAAGCTGCATCAAGGAACACATTCAGATCCAGAACTGTCACTAGAATGTTTTGATTTTTGTGCAAACTCTGGTATATTTATGAAATAATCAACAGGGATGTGGCAATTAAGAGTAAAATCTGCAGTTGTAATGCAGAATAAATTCATCTAAGTGGCTTGCCCTTGTATCCTGTTCTAAACCAGTGATTTTAATATATTTTTTTAATCAGGAAATTTTATTCTCTAATGCAATCTCACAAAGAATAAAAAATATATAAGATTGATTCAACTAGTATTAGCATGAATTTATTTTACTTAGAGTTCAAATGCATATATGCTTTTAGTTTAAATACAATCAAAGGGAATTAGATCTCCTTGGATAAAATGAAAAAGTTGAAATTGAATATCACACTGTCAGAGACAATTCTCCATGGGTTGCTTGGATTTTTGCATTTCTTATTAGCAAGGCACTGACTGTCCTTTTGTTTCAAATTATTTTTGCAAGGATGTTTGTATAGCAAACAGCCTTGGAAGATAGAGATAAGGTCTGCCTCCAGAGCCAAGGGCAAATTTGTTTACTGTCAATATAATAAAGATAATGTCTCCCTCTGAGGTGGAAAGCATGTTTTCTTATTGCCTATTACAAAAGATTTGGGTCACCTAAATGTGGCTTCCTCAGCTGTGATGGAAACTTATTTTGTGTACAGTGTACAGAGCCCATCTGTGTCCTCCACATTGCCTTGTGTGACCTGGGGGACATGAAGAACAAAATGCAAATGTTAATGTGGAAAAAATCTGGAAAAGCTTTGTTTCAGGGATCTTCCGTTTGGCTTCTCAGATCTACCTCCACCTATTCCCCTCTATCTTCCCCACTTATTCCACCTATTCTTCTTGACCTGGCAGATTATGTGAACCATGTGAATGGCTCCCAAATCTCTGATTTCCAGAAGCTACCACCAAAAGGGAGGCCTGGTGCTGGGTCTGAGGAAAGAAGAAGAATACATCCACTGTATCTGTGCTCCTGCCTCTCTCCCTGCAAGTTGCTCTGTTCTACAGCCACTGGCCTCTCCAGTCAGCCTTCTGTTCATAACTCCCTTTCCTTCCAGGTTCAGATAAATACTGTCTCCCTTTACCATGTTAGACCTGGGATTATAATATCTCTTGCTATTTTATTAGCTCTGATTATTGCATTATTTTTGTATTACCCACACTGTGCCTACACTTTTCCAAATAGACCCACTGTAAGAGCCCTTCTTGAGATACTTGAGTAATTTGAGTGAGAAACCTCTTTCTGGTTGGAACTCTGATTTACACAACTTAAATCTTAAAGGATAAATAGGAGAGCAAAGAATTTCTCAGGGAAATGTAAGAAATATTGAGTAAATCAGAGACAATGGCAGGAGATAAAGGTAGAAAGGATTTGTTTCCCCTCTAAGGAGACTACCTAAAGATAATAAAGAACTATTAAAATTTTTCAACTAAAGCTATGATATAGTCCTTGAATTTTAGAAAGATTACTTGGGCATCACTTAGGAAAGAGTTTTAAGAGAAGTGAGTACAGTTAGTAACCTGAAGTAATAAGCCAGGCAAGATAAACTGAGGGTTAAACAGATTCTTTAATGAGGCTGGTGGCAATGGGGACATAGAGAGAGAAAAAGAAACCTGGGAGAATGGGGGTGGGGGGTGTCCCATGAGGTTTAAGAGAGGAAGACAACTCCCAGTTATCTGGCTTCAGTAACTGAAGCCAGTAACTGAATAATTAACTGGGGGAGTAGTTAGAATAGCAACTGAAGTTTCATGAGTCAATTTGACAATAAGAAGTCAGAGTAGCATTTAGATTAGGCTATGAGAGAGAAATTGAGGTGTTAGTTTTTTTGGCTGGATATACTACAACGTAGCCACTTAGGGATTTGAAGAAGGTGTTCAATGAGAAGCAGTAAACATATGTAATAGAGCATGAAGGGCACATGTATCAATAAGGGATTTAGAGAAGAGCAAATAAGAGAGAACCTAAGATCTATAAAAATGTTGTCCATGGAAGTTCAAACATATATTCAAAAAGAACCTTGACAAGATTCACTTCGGATATTTTAGAAGTACTGAAACCCTCCCTACTTTACCTTGTGTTTGTGACACTCTATACCAAGAGTTCACCAACATCAACAGCAATTATGGCTTAACAGTATTTTGAATCATGGTTAATAATAGTTACAAGTAAAAATAGGTAAAAGCACAAGAGGAGCACATATTTAAGTTTTCATGAGGTATCAGAAACCATTTTAAGTTTTACATAAATTTAATTCTTTAATCTGGTAACAATTTAAAAATGTTGGCAAGTATGCATATCGATTCCATTTTATGGGTGGTGGGGGGAGGAATTCAGGTTCACACAGGCTCAAGGTCATGCAGAAAATGTATATATAACCCAGGAAGTCAGATTATAGTGCCTATCAATTTCATAGGCCTAACTCCATGAAGTGTTGTTAATAACAATAAGAAAGTTTGTAGGATATTGTACTTATGTTGGTACAAAAGCATATCGCTTCCATGGAAAGAATTTCCCCTTTATTTCATTTCACTATAGCACTTATGAATATCAAAATAATTTGTTAGCATGGTTACTTCCTTTCACTCATTAGAAAATAAATCAAATGAAAGGATAAAGTCATCTCTTTACTTCACTACTATAGTATCCTCAGTGATAAGAATGGTATTGGGAACAAACCAGGAGGGGGGGTGGTTTACAGACAGTATATGTATATTTAGTCAGATATGAAGTGGCTATTCATCCATTTATTAGTCGTTTGATTTTTGTGTTAGTGACCTGAACTTTCTCAACTTAGACTCTTCTTTCTTAAAAAGGGATATTATAATAACTACCCTTCATGGTTGCCTTTCATTCCTTCCTACAAAACCTATCCAGCAAATCTTCATGGCTACTACTGCTAATATTTTTTCCAATTTTAAGTTTACCCTACCAATTCCTCAAATTAGTTGATGATCTGTACATGATTATTTTTCATAAACATATTGCATCTAGCCATAATCTTGAGTGTGTGAATTATGATATAAATGTGGCACAGAAATGAAATTTCAGATGTTAAATTAAGAAGAAATTATTGTTAAACTTTTACAATATAGAAAAGCTCAATTTCATGTGAATTACAAAACAGGCAAATAGTTTCAGAAATAGTACTTCTTTTTCTTCTAATTTTATTAAATTTGTCATTTGGCTTTTAAGCCGCTACTCAGTGCAGGTAAATATAAAATGTAGTAACTCTTCAGTGGTCCCACATGTTTGGGTTTCATGATAAAATGTTATTAAGTGGGGTATACTTGGAACATTCCCAGAATACTCTCTCTCTCACAGAGATGAACTCATTTGTTTCAAGTGTAATGTACTTATTATTAGATAACATACAAAACAGAGCAAGATAGCTTAAATTGCATGTCTTGCTGTCATCTCAAACTATAGTCCAGCCTCATCTGTACATTCATATCATGAAATACTCTTTGTTTACTTGCTTCACTACCTCAGTTTGATGTTATTTTTCACTTGCATGAATGATATTGAGAGACAGGTTCTTTGGGTTCTTTCTGGGCCTAAGGGGCTAGGTGCCTGTGGTATATTTATGTCACCTCAAACAGCAATAGTATAAATTGGCACTTTGCTTAATGTAAAATGCTAATTTCTCAAGGGCAAGGCATCATTCTGCATAGTAATCATCATAATGCCTATAAAAATTCTAAAATAATTCAAAGGTTTATTTTATTTTGCATTTAGCTCTTTTTTTTTTTTTCCCCTCCCAGGAGTTAAGGGACAAATAAACTCTGGCTGGAGTTTTGCTATAACCATCTGCCAAAGATGAGCAAACTGCAAAATGTTGATTCCCCACTGAAACTTGAGAAGGGTTAAACACGAGTTTGCCAAATATTGGCTGGCTCCATTAGTAATATTTATAAGCCAAATTTCATTATTTAGAATTTTAAAACCCAAAATAAGCCCCAAGGCTTTAAACAGTTACACATTTTATTTTCTCTGCATGTACTTACATTTTTATATTAATTTTTTTCTGTGTCAAAATCAACAACCGTAGATAATAAACTACTCAATGAAAAAAGCCACATTGCCCTACCTCTATCAACATATTTAAAACAAATAGGGTTTAATATTTTTGGTGATGTGATAATAGAAGCTACTTTGCCTTTAAGAGTCATACAGCATCATACAGCATTCTATATCCTGAAAATCACTGGTCCAGATGTTTTGCTCAGTTATGGGAATCACCTTACAATTTTTTTTTTAAGATTTTATTTAATTATTTGAGATAGAATGAGTGAGAGAGAGCATGAGAGAGGAGAAGGTCAGAGGGAGAAGCAGACTCCCCAAGGAGCTGGGAGCCTGATGCGGGACTCCATCCTGGAAGTCTGGGATCGTGACCTGAGCTGAAGGTAGTTGCTCAACCAACTGAGCCACCCAGGCACCCTCACCTTACAATTTTAATGAAGATCTATTCACTTACTATTATCATTTGTTCTAGAACAATAAGGTATCTTTAAAAAGGTAAATTTGCCTGAATAATAGATTATTCTATACTTTCTCCTTTAGGATTCCACTTTCTCACATTTATAATGCATTTATAACTTTTATGAACAGTCTATTCAAGTGATTTATTCTAGTACATATTAGGTAATAAACAAGAATATTGCAATCAGTATTTACTGATTGTTAACCATATGTTAATATTATTTAATGATTTTTTTGTTGAAAGTTTTAACCTTTAAGACTAAATGAAATAAATAGGCTAGTACAATATTTTTATCCTATTGATCTTTAGGATTGGCATGACATTAACCAATCTGTGATGTTCTCTCTCTCTCTCTCTCTCCTTCCTCTCTTTTGGGTGTGTGTCCTTCAGAAACTTTAATCAGATTTTCAGTCAGGGAATCATAATTTCCGCTAGTGGAAAGTCTACTATCTTACCATTCAAGAAAGAACGTTTTTACAGACAGCCAAGTTTTCGTAGGGGAATAATGGAGACACTTGGAATTTTTAGTACTGCATAATATGGCAGTTAGAAGCGTAGACTCTGGAGGCAGGCTGCCTGGGTTATAATCCACAGTGTGACTTTGGGGAAGCTATAGATCTTCTTGTACTTTAGCTTCATCTATAAAATGGGAATAATAATAGTAACTATGTTATAGAGGTATTATAATGCTTAGAACAGTTTGTGATTGGTTATAATCGTGGCATATGGTTTGCATTATATGTTGGCTCAATTTTTACAAAATGGATAAAATGAATGAAATTTAACATAAGAAATCATTTATAAAAAGCACTATTAGAGATGCATTGTCATTTGATCCCCATAAAAGTGTATTGTTGTTGTTTACTAGACATTCATATAAAAACCAAAAAGCAAGTATGATTTCTCGCTTACATTCACATCCTAAAAATGATCAGATAACTACCATCGATTTACCACTGAAATCAAAACAAAGCAAAATATTTTCCTGACACTATTATACCAAAACAGGACTAGAGCTTAGTTTGTTTTCAAGCTCAGATGGTATCTTTCAAAGTAAATGCTCCAGTCAAACAAACAATAGCAACATCTGCTCATATTGATGAAAACTTTAGGACCAGTCGAGAGGCTTTATTAATTTTCAATTGGAAAGCAGATCATACAGTAGAGGAAAAACACAGTCATAAAATGCATTTGCATATTAATAAGACATTACAAAATCCTAATTTGGAAAAGATAATATTAAAAAGTTAAAAAAATTCATCCTGTATAGCAATCAAATGACATACACTGACACTTTCTCAATCATTTCTTAATCTTGGCCACCAACAACTGAAAACAAGAAATCAAGGGAAAAAAGTAATGCTCAATGGACAACACACGTTTAGCTGTTCTCTAATAAGTGCTTTCAAAATAGAGCTCCTTTGTGGTGGAAATATTGAAAAATGTCAGAGCTGATTTCAAACAAGTACCACACACCTCACAGGAGGCTGAACCCGGAGCCTCCTATTGTTCAGGAATATTACAAGCAGTTGTTTTAAGACCTCACCAAACATTTTAGTAATGGGTTGTTGAATCAAATCAATCTACACATCATTATCTAACTAGGTCAAGTAAGTACCAAAAGATAATCGTTTAAAATTGATGCAAACCACCTAAATAACTTCTTGGTTTATTAAAGTAAATACATCACTTGGATGTATGATTTCGTGCAAATTCCCATTGTATTTTTTTTTCTCTACCATAACAATAAAAAAAGCTGAATTGGCTTTCTTTTTCAGAGAGAGAGAACATGGCGGAACCCTGTAAAGGGTAATTTAATAGACAAGTTTCAATATGCCAAACAGTGAGGGGCAACGGGGCATGCATTTCTATCTTTATTTTAGAGCAAATCAATAACACGCTACTGCCTCTTATAGCCAGTGGGTAGAATTTGTGAAGAAGCCTCTGCTTCCCAACTTCCTTCATTTGGTTCTATAAAAAATATATCCCTAATTAGATATTATCATTATAAGCTACTTCAGGTTGCTAAAAATATCAAATTTTAATTTTCATTGAAATGCCTTTAGTTCTGTAGTTTTGAATATCACCACAAAGGTTAAAAAAAGTTCATTGTGCTCATAAAATTGAGCATAGTATTATTGTAAAAAAAAAAAAAAACATAAATTCCATAGAAATCCAAAAAGAAAAATTTTAAGATACAATTTTGACATCCAGAAAATTTTTGAAAACAGAATTCAGGTGTGATAGTCATTACCTTACTAAATTCATTGCCATTCAAGGTCAGGCCATTAACACTGCAGACTCAGAGAACACAATGCACTATTCCCTCACTCAGTGCAAATTCACATCAGTGAAATATACTTGGTCATAGAAAGCTCTCATGCAAATTTATTAATTTCCAGTGAGATTCCTATCTCTTTCACTTATATTAGAATATGACCTTTTTAAAAAAATTGAAGTAAATTGGCATATAACACTATATTGACTAACTTATTTTCTAAACAATTTATTCATCTAACCACTTTCTCTACATACACAGATACGGAAGCCACCTAAAACTAGAAGGTTGCTTGGAGAACACAACTCAGAATAAGGGAGTTAGATGAGACCCATTTTCAAAAGTTTCAGCCTAGGAAGTCCTCATATATCTCTCCAGCAAAACCCATGGACCTTCTTATGATATTTATGGACTGGAAGGCACCTTTGCCTTGGAAAGAGGTTGGTTGAGAGATGCTTTAGGAGGCTAATGTATTATTACTCCTACATCAGATGCTAAATTAAGATGTTATTTTACTCACCTTAAAATGAAGACTACGCGTTCCCTTTCTTCAGTAGATCTATGGAATATACAGATTACCTTTCTATTTGCCTAAACCTTCTTTAACCTTTAGCTTGAACAATTCACCCCACCATCGTAGGAGATTAAGAATAAACTGAACTAAAGGCTCTGACACCGTATTTCTATAGGTAAAGCTGTGGCTTGGCTTTTGCTTTATTAAAGGGGATGTTCTCAAAGGCTTCCTTCACCTGGGTGTTTATATTAGTAATCAGGGTAAATAGGGTACAACTGGCACTTGAATCCAGGGCATTAAAACACACACACACACACACACACACACACACACTCTCTCTCTCTGAATAGACCTGAGTCAGCAGTCATGGACAACCGCATATATATGGTGGACTAACTACCACATAAAAAAAATATATATATACTATACTGAAGTACTGCAAAAGGAATACATGATATCATTTAAGTACGCTAAAAAATGCATTTATACATCAGTACATCTTCCCATGAGATTTTAAAGTTGTTATAGAAAATAGAATCCATTGAAATCTTCATCCCAATTAAAACTATCTCTCCATAGTGAGATAATCAAGGGACATATTATATTTTTCCCAAAGTGCATTCTCGAAACATGTACCTCAAATTTGATCTTAAGTTATTTAATTAATGAAGTTATTTATTTGTTATATAGCACATGATGGGACTCATATTTCCTACTTAAAAAGTAAGATACTGGGATGCTTGGGTGGCTCAGTTGGTTAAGCAGCTGCCTTCAGCTCAGGTCATGATCCCAGCATCCTGGGATCGAGTCCCACATTGGGCTCCTTGCTTGGCAGGGAGCCTGCTTTTCCTTCTGCCTCTGCCTGCCTCTCTTTCTGCCTGTGCTTGCTCTCGCTCCTCTCTCTCTGACAAATAAATAAATAAAATCTTAAAAAAAAAAAAGTAAGATACTAATGAATTAATCAGCAGTTAAAGTGAACATTAACGGACCTTAGCACAAAGCTATACAGTTTCTTAAACTGAAAGCGAAGCTCAAAACCCTTTTGGAGGAGCAATGTTATCAAAATGATGGAAAAGGTGCTTAGGGGAAAGAAGAAAAAGGCATCAGATGAAGTCACACAGCAAACTTCGCTGTTTTGATCTTCTCAAAATGGCTTTAAACAAGACAAGAAAGCTCAAAATACTGAGGAGGATAATGTGAAGACATGAGGAAGACGAGAGAGTGAGAGAAAGAGAGAGAGACAGAGCACAAGAAAGAGTCAAAGAAAGCAATGGGAACGGCTGGTTGGAGATTGACCTCCTCCAAAAGAAACACACATCTCCCAGTGTTTCGTGAAAAAGTCCAGGTTCAACCCGGGCACATGTAGAGCAAAGCGGCCTGTCCGCTTGCTTCCCCGAGAAACAAACCCTATGGAAATCAAAAGTTAGTTAGCCATCAACTAATAGGGGCCGCAACTTGAGCACTCCCAGTTGAGCACTTCCAAAAAGTAAGCTTTCAACTCGTTTAAATACGCTGCCTTGAGCACCAATTGAGCGCCTTCACAGCACGCTGAGTACTGATTGAGCTATTTCGAAGCACATCAAGCACTTTTCTGTGAATTCTTAGCCAAATTTCCATACCCCCAACCCTCCCTCTGCCTACACAGCTGCTAATCAAGAGGTGCCTTCCCGGTATGAAATTCCTTTGCCAATTAGAATTACGGTTTAGACTTTCATCTTTCATGTTTTAAGAGAATTAAGAAATAATAATAATTAGTGACTACTTATGTCGGGTTGAAGTTCATTCCTTCTAAAAAGAGACGTCCGTTAAGCCACTTTGATCCCTCAAGGGCTCAAGTTAAATTTTGGAGATTACTTTTCATGCTGAGATCTGTGAGACTGTGCCCGAACTTAACTGTGGACACCACGAAGGATTTTCAGGGGTTTATTTCTCAGGTGTTTAAAATCAGCCGGGAAGTGAAGTAATCCGAGAATGGTTCTGTTCCCTAGTTCTTTACAATTGTGTCAAAATTCTCATCTGGTCAGATTGTGTCATAAATAAAAAAGAAAATGTTTTCATAGGCAAGGCAATCACTTTTTTCCTGCCTGACTGGTTGCACAAGTAGAATAAAGCAAACCATTAAACACTTATTAGGCATCAGTTGCACGTAGGTGTTATGTCAAATATTGATGAGAATATGAAAGTTATAATAGTCCCTGACCTCAAGGAGGTTACCATTTTATTGGGACAAAGAGTGCAACATCCTGACTTATAATTTGATACGGTAATTTCTCTCCTAAAATTTAACCCTCTATTCTCATTTACCCTTTCTTTAGTCCTTATAATTAAATGATATTTTACTATTTTGTATACAGTTGGAAGGGAGAAAGGCTCAATTAGATAAGAAGGAACATATTTGGTTCATCCTGGTATATATAACTTAGTTCTTATTTGGATCACTTATAGGATGTCTAAAACTCTCAAAATCAAGTTAGAATTATAAATCTCTGGGACAATTTCACCTCTAAAATTTACAGTTTATTTAGAGCCAGCTCTTTGCATCATATTAGGTTGCATATAGTGCACGATTTAAAGTTGAATAAATGAAGACTGTGACCCCATGAAGCTTAGAGTTTAATGAAGGATTACAATAATAATGAGAATGATGGTAATAGATTTAAAAGATCCAAAACTCACAAAAGTATGTGTCCATTAAACAATGCTAGAAAACAACCTGAATTAGTCTGTAGGGAAATTTAAAGGGCCATATTTGCTTGTTCATTTCTCTCTTTTGTTTCTCCTGTTATTATTGGAATTCTTCTAGAGTAAATAGGAAGTGATTTTTGTATGCAGAATGTGTTAGCATTTTAAGGAGCAATTTTGTTTTGTAATGGGGTCCCAGCATGGTTTAGATCCAACCATCTCAGCTCTTTATTTTATGTCTGGAAGGCTGGCTGCCTGGGTGGGAACACAGTGGTCTGTTTGCGTAAGCTGGTTAATTATGAGTGAGCATAGGTACCTGGACTTTTGGGGAATAACGGCTAGATACCTGAGTTAGATCCACTCATTTCCAGGAGATACAGTCCATACTTCAACTTCAATGCTCACTGCATGAAATGGAACACCCCAAGTTTGGTGTTTCTAATCTTTGGGTGTAATTGGAGGCATTACTATGAGAGACACCCTGCCAAGCTCTATATGATGAGTACTAAACACACAGAGAAAGGAAGATGCGATTAAAAAAAAAATAGGTAAAATAAATACCAGATCACCAGAGTTTTTCTGTCAAGCTAATGGAACAGAATATACTACTACTTTTGACTCAAATGAGGGCTCGGTGCTCAGGGAATAGGGTTAGTGTTGGGAGACGGCAACTGCTACTGGGCTGGAGGAGACATCTTCTCTGACAGGGAGGCACTGGACAATGAAATTGGAAACAGCCCAGTGTAAGAGTGATTTGTGAATGTTCCTCGTAGTAGCACCTGTCTCCAAGAAACTGCTGAAACAACTAAGTCATCAACATAACAATCTTGATACCAGAATCCCTGTGGAAAGGTAAAAGAAGATGGTAGGTTCTGAAAGACACTAGAGTTCCTGCACTATCAGTTTAGAAAGAATCACTGTTAGAACAATTAAACTAAAGGGGACTGCCCAAAAATAATTTCTATTATTATTATTATTTCCAACAGAAAATGTGCCTCATGCCCGTTGGCCAAGAAACACCTATTATAGTTTGAAATGTAATTAGGTGGATGTGTTAGTTGTATTATTGCTTCTTATATTGAAAAGGTATTTATACCGTTAGCCAGTATTTATTATCAAATTTCTATACTCGGCTAATGGCAGTTATTCTGAGTTCAGACAAAGGTTTTATTAGATATAAATTCAAGTTCTAGGGCAGTGCTGGCCAATAGAACTTTCTGTGATGATGGAAATATTCTATATATCGTCTTTCTAGTGTTATCTGGGAGACGGATAGAAATACAAAATCTCATGCTCATACCTACAGAATTAGAATTTGCATTTTAATAAAAATCTCCAAATTAGTAGGCACACTGAAGCTTGAGAAGCAGCAACCTGAACATTATAATCAGTCACCTGAGGGGGCTTCTTAAAAATACCAATACCTGGGATGCTGGGTGGCACAGTCAGTTAAGCCTCTGACACCAGGTTTTAGCTCAGGTCCTGATCTCAGAGTTCTAAGAGTGTGCTCAGTGCTGAGTCTGCTTGAAATTCTCTCTCTCCTTCTCCCTCCTCCCTTCTCCCTTCCTGCTCCTGATCTCTTGCTCAAATAAACTTAAAAAAAAAAAAAAATCTTAAAGTTCTTGGATAAGATCTAGGTAAAGTAATTTTTAAATTCCTCACAGACAGATCCATATATCGACTGAAAAAAAAAGTTTCATGTATTTAACATTAAATAACAATGGACAAATAACTCTTCAGAAATATGTGTGGTTTTAGTTAGCAGTAGTACTTCAATAATCCAAAAATGTAATTAACATCATCTATATAAAAGTGTGCAATTACATGTTTGTCGTACTCATTGATCACCTATGTCTTAATCAATGGGAATTTGGGTACCTACAAGATAGAAATAATACTGAGGATTGCAAAGATATACCCAGACCCTACGCTTCTCAAATTTTATTTGGGTTTACAGCAATAATAGTAAATTTTCTAAACTTAAGCAGTTCCATAAAAAACAATTAATTTCCAAGGAGTAAAGTGAACCTAACCTCAGGGAGTCAGTGGACTTGGAATTTGGTGAAATCTTAAAAAAAAAACAAACCCATTTTAAAATTCGTATACACATTTCCAAAGTGCTAGATTGATGGGTCTATTTTATAGTTTTAGTTTGCTTTCAAATCAATCAATTTAATCCTGACATAGAGCAACCCTGTTGTAATAGGAGCTGGAGAATTTAGAAATACCCTGAGGTTGACAATTCTAAAAACAGTCATAGAAATGTAAAGCATAAGCTTTCCTTATCAAAATCTGAGTCTCTTGAAATTGTGATTCCATTTCTACCAAAAGTTTGTGAAATTTTTGTTTGTAGCTATAGTGAGCTCAGGTCAGATGTGCCGAGAATGGGTTGGAATCATGCTGACAACTTATTCCAGGCTTCTCAGCAAAAGCAAACTCATATTGTTACAAATACAGTCAGCCCCATGCCCCTTCTGCATCCCTTGAGTTCTCATCCTCTTCAGCTCTGCTCTGTGAACTTTGCAATGGGGTCTCATTATTGCCTTCTGTTTCTTCCAAAGGTCCTGTATGAGGCTGACTCCTTGAACCTCTTAGATTAAATCAGCATTATCTTTTGTTTTGCCAACTCACATACAGCATATCTAGTGGTCTTGTCACATCAGTATTTAAGTACTATCTTGTGAGTCACTGGAGTATAACAATTTCTTTCATCCCCAAAGTCCCTTTATATGATAATACATCTCTGCAATCTAGACTTTTGAAAATATATATTCAATCATTATTCAAAATGTAAGATTCAATTATATTACTTGATCTATAATAAATATGTATAAAATAATTATTATGAGCCCACACACTAAAGCTAAATTATTTAGTCTAAATAGCTTGTGTATGCTTGACTCAAGACAGTCTAAATATTCCCTTCAGTTGACCAAGTTTTAGACAGTTTTCTTTCTGATTCAAGGCCTTTGACTTCCCTTCTCTTAGAGCATTTACTTTAGGACACTTGCACTTATAAATTATTTCTCTGTGCCCCTGAGATGTTAATCTTCTTCCAGCCTATTGTAGTTTTACAACCCAGGAATGCCTTTCTCAAGGATCTGAGGGCCAACTCTTTGAGATCTATTAGTCAAGGAAGATAGAATCTCTATCTCCAGGTCTCTGTGGTTGGGTAGGAGCCTAACTTTGGTAAACACAAATGACCAAACATAGATAGCCTAATCATAATGACCAATTTCCATAATAGTGTTTTTTCACTACTCTTCCCCTAGCTTATCCCACTGCAAATTCTCCTTTACAATGATTTAACAGGAGTTAAACCTAGCAATAATTTCTTTGTCATGAATAGAAAGTTAGGGTGATTTTTTTTACACGTTTTGTGTACCTGAAAAGGCAACATTGCATAGCATACCTGTTAAGAATGGTCTAGACTTGGGGTGCCTGGGTGGCTCAGTGGGTTAAAGCCTCTGCCTTCGGTTCAGGTCATGATCCCAGGGTCCTCAGCCAAGGGTCCTGGGATCGAACCCCTCATTGGGCTCTCTATTCAGTGGGGAGCCTGCTTCCCCCTCTCTCTCTGCCTGCCTCTCCCTACTTGTGGTCTCTGTCTGTCAAATAAATAAATAAAATCTTTTTAAAAAAAAAGAATGGTGGAGACTTGGATTTGCTATTACTTGTTGCGTGACCTGGGGCTAGTTTCACCTCTTTGTGTCTCGTTTTCCTTTTTTTGTAAAATGGGGCCAAATGCTCAATCTACCTCATACCTTTGGGGTGAGGATTAAAAACAGGGTTAATACATAAAACACACTCAGATCAGTGTCCGGCATATAAGAAAAACTTACTAAATGTTAAGTTTTGTCTATGGCAACTACTTTACAATGTTCAGAATCAACTTAGATTTCTTGCCACCAATTAGTTATGTGTCATTTTATGTATACAATTCATTTCTTTTGCCTTTCCAGATATTTTGTGCTAAAATTCTTAGGCAGACTGATTTACCCCTCATTTAAAAGATCATTAAAGTAAACTTAGCAGTTGAGAGGTAAGTAATTACTTGGAAACCAATTATATTCTCCCAAAGAATGAATTCACAATGGACATTGTGAGAAAATAGTGAAACAACTTGGAAAAGAATGAGTAGTTTAACAGAAATAAAATAAAATGCAAATAATCTGCATAATATAGATAAACAAATGTGTATATGCCATTCCTTTAATGAAGAATGAGATAGCCATCCTACTGGAGTTTTTGAGCATTATACAAGATAATTTACAGAGTGATTAGCACAATGTCAGTCACCTGGAAAGAGTCCAAAAAATGTTGACTAGCTATTATTAGGGGAAAAGTGAAATAAAGTTATCATATGCCAGCAATAAAATTTCCATGAGAACAAAATTAAGTGTTTCAAACATTGAATAGTTCTGTAACAGAGATTATCAACCAAGGATGATTTTAATTCCTTATGACCGTCATCACCACTAATGGGATCTTTTGGCAATGTTTGGCTTTTTTTTTTTTTTATCATGATCAGTGTCTACTGGTGTTTATGCAGTAGAGGTAGGGATGATTCTAACATATTATAATGCACAGGAGAGCCTTCCACAGTAAAGAATTATCTAGGCCAAACTGTCAATAGCCAAAGCTGAGAAATTTTCTCTTCTAGATAAGCACATTTTTATTTATCTTTGAAGTATTAATCCAGTTAATATTCTTTATTTTCAATTCAAGTTTAGACCTATTATGTAAGTGCAACCAAAATAAAAGGAAAGTTAATATTTTATTATTTAATAATATTTTCCTTAAAGCTGGTAGCTCACATTAAGAAATTAGTTTCATGCCGGAAGTCAGTTGATGTCCAGCATCTCTTATGTTGTCTGCTGTAGCGTCCTCATAGGCAGCCTGATTCTTCTATAGCTGCATGTTGGCTAGTGCCCCTCTTTGGGTAAGCCATTCCTTTTTATGTCATTTATTTTCTGCCTCTGCATCCAGTGTACTAAATATTTACAGGAAACTAATTAGAATCTACTGATTGTACTATATATGTATCTTATCCATATGCAATTGAGCCCTCTTCATTACCTTCAGATTCTCTGTATTTTTTTTTTTAAAGATTTTATTTATTTATTTGACAGAGAGAAATCACAAGTAGATGGAGAGGCAGGCAGAGAGAGAGAGAGAGAAGCAGGCTCTCCGCTGAGCAGAGAGCCCGATGCGGGACTCGATCCCAGAGTCCTGGGATCGA